>NW_020356231.1:0-108675 GCF_002211085.1 Panicum hallii | reverse complement strand
GCAACTTTATTTAGCGAACTTGTGCGTTAATGGCACCAGTTCGGCAAGTTTTGCATCGACTTTTGTGCAGTAACCAAAGGGTCCGAAACGCCCCAAAATATGACTTTTGGGTCCATGGAGTGGATCGGGTGCGTTCGATGCGAAAAATTCCGACGCGACTTTGTTTAGCGAACTTGTGCGCTAATGGCACCAGTTCGGCCAATTTTGCATCGACTATTGTGCAGTAATGAAACGGCCTGACACGCCCCAAACATGAGTTTTGGGTCCAATGGAGTGGATCGGGTGCGTTCGTTGCGAAAATTTGGACGCGACTTTGTTTAGCGAACTTGTGCGTTAATGGCACCAGTTCGGCTAGCTTTGCATCGACTTTTTGCAGTAACCAAACGGTCCGAAACGCCCAAAAACATGAGTTTGGGTCCAATGAGTGGATCGGGTGCGTTCATTGCGAAAAAATTCCGACGCGACTTTGTTTCGCGAACTTGTGCGTTAATGGCACCAGTTCGGCCAGCTTTGCATCGACTTTTTTGCAGTAACCAAACGGTCCGAAACGCCCCCAAAACATGAGTTTTGGGTTCAATGGAGTGGATCGGGTGCGTTCATTGCGAAAATTCCAACGCGACTTTGTTTCGCGAACTTGTGCTTAATGGCACCAGTTCGACCAGTTTTGCATCGAATTTTGTGCAGTAACGAAATGGTCCGAAACGCCCCAAAACATGAGTTTTGGGTCCCAATTGAGTGGATCGGGTGCGTTCGTTGCGAGAAATCCCGACGCGACTTTCTTTATCGAACTTGTGCATTAATGGTACCAGTTCGGCCCAGTTTTCCATCGACTTTCGTGCAGTAACGAAATGGTCCGAAACATCCCAAAACATGAGTTTGGGTCCAATGGAGTGGATCGGGTGCGTTCGTTGCGAAAACTTTCGACGCTACTTTGTTTAGCGAACTGTGCGTTAATGCACCAGTTCGGCCATTTTGCATCGACTTTTCTGCAGTAACGAAACGGTCAGAAATGCCCCAAAACATGAGTTTTTGGATCCAATGGAGTGGATCGGGTGCGTTCGTTGCAAAAAATTCGGACGCGACTCTGTTTAGTGAACTTTGCGCTAATGGCACCAGTTCGGCCAGTTTGCATCGACTTTTGTGCAGTAATGAAACGGTCCGACATGCCCCCAAACATGAGTTTGGGTCCAATGGAGTGATCGGGTGCGTCGTTGCTAGAAATCCCGACGCGACTTTCTTTAGCGAACTTGTGCGTTAATGGTACCAGTTCGGCCAGTTTTGGCATCGACTTTCGTGTAGTAACGAAATGGTCCGAAACATCCCAAAACATGAGTTTTGGGTCCAATGGAGTGGATCGGGTGCGTTCGTTGCGAAAACTTTCGACGCTACTTTGTTAAGCGAACTTGTGCGTCAATGGCACCAGTTCGCCAGTTTTGCATCGACTTTTCTGCAGTAACGAAACGGTCAGAAATGCCCCAAAACATGAGTTTTGGATCCAATGGAGTGGATCGGGTGCGTTCGTTGCAAAAAATTCGGACGCGACTCTGTTTAGCGAACTTGTGCGTTAATGGCACTAGTTCGGCAAGTTTGCATCGACATTTCTGCAGTAACGAAACGGTCCGAAATGGCTCAAAACATGAGTTATGGGTCCAATGGAGTGGATCGGGTGCGTTCGCTGCGAAATATTCGGACGCGACTTTATTTAGCGAACTTGTGCGTTAATGGCACCAGTTCGGCCAGTTTGCATCGACTTTTGTGCAGTAACCAAACGGTCCGAAACGCCCCAAAATATGACTTTTGGGTCCAATGGAGTGGATCGGGTGCGTTCGTTGCGAAAAATTCTGACGCGACTTTGTTTAGCGAACTTGTGCGCTAATGGCACCAGTTCGGCCAGTTTTGCATCGACTTTTGTGCAGCAATGAAACGGTCCGACACGCCCCAAAACATGAGTTTTGGCTCCAATGGAGTGGATCGGGTGCATTCGTTGCGAAAAATTCGGACGCGACTTTGTTTAGCGAACTTGTGCGTATGCCACTAGTTCGGCAAGTTTTGCATCGACGTTTCTGCAGTAACGAAACCGTCCGAAATGGCTCAAAACAGAGTTATGGGTCCAATGGAGTGGATCGGGTGCGTTCGTTGCGAAAAATTCGGACGCAACTTTGTTTAGAGAACTTGTGCGCTAATGGCACCTGTTCGGCCAGTTTTGCATGGACTATTGTGCAGTAATGAAACGGCGTGACACGCCCCAAAACATGAGTTTTGGGTCCAATGGAGTGGATCGGGTGCGTTCGTTGCGAAAAATTCGGACGCGACTTTGTTTAGCGAACTTGTGCGTTAATGGCACCAGTTCGGCCAGCTTTGCATCGACTTTTTTGCAGTAACCAAACGGTCCGAAACGCCCCAAAACATGAGTTTTGGGTCCAATGGAGTGGATCGGGTGCGTTCATTGCGAAAAATTCCAACGCGACTTTGTTTCGCGAACTTGTGCGTTAATGGCACCAGTTCGACCAGTTTTGCATCGAATTTTGTGCAGTAACGAAATGGTCCGAAACGCCCCAAAACATGAGTTTTGGGTCCAATTGAGTGGATCGGGTGCGTTCGTTGCGAGAAATCCCGACGCGACTTTCTTTATCGAACTTGTGCGTTAATGGTACCAGTTCGGCCAGTTTTGCATCGACTTTCGTGCAGTAACGAAATGGTCCGAAACATCCCAAAACATGAGTTTTGGGTCCAATGGAGTGGATCAAATGCGTTCGTTGCGAAAACTTTCGACGCTACTTTGTTTAGCGAACTTGTGCGTTAATGGCACCAGTTCGGCCAGTTTTGCATCGACTTTTCTGCAGTAATGAAACGGTCCGAAATGCCACAAAACATGAGTTTTGGATCCAATGGAGTGGATCGGGTGCGTTCGTTGCAAAAAATTCGGACGCGACTTTGTTTAGCGAACTTGTGCGTTAATGGCACTAGTTCGGCAAGTTTTGCATCGACATTTCTGCAGTAACGAAACGGTCCGAAACGGCTCAAAACATGAGTTATGGGTCCAATGTAGTGGATCGGGTGCGTTCGCTGCGAAAAATTCGGACGCGACTTTATTTAGCGAACTTGTGCGTTAATGGCACCAGTTCGGCCAGTTTTGCATCGACTTTTGTGCAGTAACCAAACGGTCCGAAACGCCCAAAAATATGACTTTTGGGTCCAATGGAGTGGATCGGGTGCGTTCGTTGCGAAAAATTCCGACGCGACTTTGTTTAGCGAACTTGTGCGCTAATGGCACCAGTTCGGCCAGTTTTGCATCGACTTTTGTGCAGCAATGAAACGGTCCGACACGCCCCAAAACATGAGCTTTGGCTCCAATGGAGTGGATCGGGTGCATTCGTTGCAAAAAATTCGGACGCGACTTTGTTTAGCGAACTTGTGCGTTAATGGCACCAGTTCGGCCAGTTTTGCATCGACTTTTCTGTAGTAACGAAACGGTCCGAAACGGCTCAAAACATGAGTTATGGGTCCAATGGAGTAGATCGGGTGCGTTCGTTGCGAAAAATTCGGACGCGACTTTGTTAAGCGAACTTGTGCGTTAGTGGCACCAGTTCGGCCAGTTTTGCATCGACTTTTCTGTAGTAATGAAATGGTCCGAAACGTCCCAAAACATGAGTTTTGGGTCCAATGGATTGGATCGGGTGCGTTCGTTGCGAAAAATTCCGACGCTACTTTGTTTAGCGAACTTGTGCGTTAAAGGCACCAGTTCGGCCAGTTTTGCATCGACTTTTCTGCAGTAACGAAATGGTCCGAAATGCCCCAAAACATGAGTTATGGGTCCAATGGAGTGGATCGGGTGCGTTCGTTGCGAAAAATTCGGACGCGACTTTGTTTAGCGAACTTGTGCGTTAATGGCACCAGTTCGGCCAGTTTTGCATCGACTTTTCTGTAGTAATGAAATGGTCCGAAACGTCCCAAAACATGAGTTTTGGGTCCAATGGAGTGGATCGGGTGCGTTCGTTGCGAAAAATTCCGACGCTACTTTGTTTAGCGAACTTGTGCGTTAAAGGCACCAGTTCGGCCAGTTTTGCATCGACTTTTCTGCAGTAACGAAATGGTCCGAAATGCCCCAAAACATGAGTTATGGGTCCAATGGAGTGGATCAGGTGCGTTCGTTGCGAAAAATTCGGACGCGACTTTGTTTAGCGAACTTGTGCGTTAATGGCACCAGTTCGGCCAGCTTTGCATCGACTTTTTTGCAGTAACCAAACGGTCCGAAACGCCCAAAACATGAGTTTTGAGTCCAATGAGTGGATCGGGTGCGGTCATTGCGAAAAATTCCGACGCGACTTTGTTTCGCGAACTTGTGCGTTAATGGCACCAGTTCGGCCAGCTTTGCATCGACTTTTTTGCAGTAACCAAACGGTCCGAAACGCCCCAAAACATGAGTTTTGGGTCCAATGGAGTGGATCGGGTGCGTTCATTGCGAAGAATTCCAACGTGACTTTGTTTCGCGAACTTGTGCGTTAATGGCACCAGTTCGACCAGTTTTGCATCGAATTTTGTGCAGTAACAAAATGGTCCGAAACGCCCCAAAATATGAGTTTTGGGTCCAATTGAGTGGATCGGGTGCGTTCGTTGCGAGAAATCCCGACGCGACTTTCTTTAGCGAACTTGTGCGTTAATGGTACCAGTTCGGCCAGTTTTGCATCGACTTTCGTGCAGTAACGAAATGGTCCGAAATATCCCAAAACATGAGTTTTGGGTCCAATGGAGTGGATCGGGTGCGTTCGTTGCGAAAACTTTCGACGCTACTTTGTTTAGCGAACTTGTGCGTTAATGGCACCAGTTCGGCCAGTTTTGCATCGACTTTTCTGCAGTAACGAAACGGTCAGAAATGCCCCAAAACATGAGTTTTGGATCCAATGGAGTGGATCGGGTGCGTTCGTTGCAAAAAATTCGGACGCGACTCTGTTTAGCGAACTTGTGCGTTAATGGCACTAGTTCGGCAAGTTTTGCATCGACATTTCTGCAGTAACGAAACGGTCCGAAACGGCTCAAAACATGAGTTATGGGTCCAATGGAGTGGATCGGGTGCGTTCGCTGCGAAAAATTCGGACGCGACTTTATTTAGCGAACTTGTGCGTTAATGGCACCAGTTCGGCCAGTTTTGCATCGACTTTTGTGCAGTAACCAAACGGTCCGAAACGCCCCAAAATATGACTTTTGGGTCCAATGGAGTGGATCGGGTGCGTTCGTTGCGAAAAATTCCGACGCGACTTTGTTTAGCGAACTTGTGCGCTAATGGCACCAGTTCGGCCAGTTTTGCATCGACTTTTGTGTAGCAATGAAACGGTCCGACATGCCCCAAAACATGAGTTTTGGCTCCAATGGAGTGGATCGGTGCATTCGTTTCGAAAAATTCGGACGCGACTTTGTTTAGCGAACTTGTGCGTATGCCACTAGTTCGGCAAGTTTTGCATCGACGTTTCTGCAGTAACGAAACCGTCCGAAACGGCTCAAAACAGAGTTATGGGTCCAATGGAGTGGATCGGGTGCGTTCGTTGCGAAAAATTCGGACACAACTTTATTTAGCGAACTTGTGCGTTAATGGCACCAGTTCGGCCAGTTTTGCATCGACTTTTGTGCAGTAACCAAAGGGTCCGAAACGCCCCAAAATATGACTTTTGGGTCCAATGGAGTGGATCGGGTGCGTTCGATGCGAAAAATTCCGACGCGACTTTGTTTAGCGAACTTGTGTACTAATGGCACCAGTTCGGCCAATTTTGCATCGACTATTGTGCAGTAATGAAACGGCCTGACACGCCCCAAAACATGAGTTTTGGGTCCAATGGAGTGGATCGGGTGCGTTCGTTGCGAAAAATTTGGACGCGACTTTGTTTAGCGAACTTGTGTGTTAATGGCACCAGTTCGGCTAGTTTTGCATCGACTTTTCTGTAGTAACGAAACGGTCCGAAACGGCTCAAAACATGAGTTATGGGTCCAATGGAGTAGATCGGGTGCGTTCGTTGCGAAAAATTCACACGCGACTTTGTTAAGCGAACTTGTGCGTTAATGGCACCAGTTCGGCCAGTTTTGCATCGACTTTTGTGCAGTAACCAAACAGTCCGAAATGCTCCAAAACATGAGTTTTGGGTCCAATGGAGTGGATCGGGTGTGTTCATTGCGAAAAATTCCGACGCGACTTTGTTTAGCGAACTCGTGTCTTAATGGCACCAGTTCGGCCAGTATTGCTTCGACTTTTTTGCTGTAACAAAACGATCCGAAACGCCCCAAAACATGAGTTTTGGATCCAATGAAGTGGATCGGATGCGTTTGTTGCGAAAAATTCCGACGTGGCTTTATTTAGCGAACTTGTGCATTAATGGCACCAGTTCGGCCAGTTTTGCATCGAGTTCTTTGCAGTATCGAAACGGTCCGAAATGCCCCAAAACATGAGTTTTGGATCCAATGGAGTGGATCGGGTGCGTTCGTTGCAAAAAATTCGGACGCGACTTTGTTTAGCGAACTTGTACGTATGCCACTAGTTCGGCAAGTTTTGCATCGACATTTCTGCAGTAATGAAACCGTCCGAAACGGCTCAAAACAGAGTTATGGGTCCAATGGAGTGGATCGGGTGCGTTCGTTGCAAAAAATTTGGACGCAACTTTATTTAGCGAACTTGTGCGTTAATGGCACCAGTTCGGCCAGTTTTGCTCGACTTTTGTGCAGTAACCAAAGGGTCCGAAACGCCCCAAAATATGACTTTTGGGTCCAATGGAGTGGATCGGGTGCGTTCGATGCGAAAAATTCCGACGCGACTTTGTTTAGCGAACTTGTGCGCTAATGGCACCAGTTCGGCCAATTTTGCATCGACTATTGTGCAGTAATGAAACGGCCTGACACGCCCCAAAACATGAGTTTTGGGTCCAATGGAGTGGATCGGGTGCGTTCGTTGCGAAAAATTTGGACGCGACTTTGTTTAGCGAACTTGTGCGTTAATGGCACCAGTTCGGCCAGCTTTGCATCGACTTTTTTGCAGTAACCAAATGGTCCGAAACGCCCAAAACATGAGTTTTGGGTCCAATGAGTGGATCGGGTGCGTTCATTGCGAAAAATTCCGACGCGACTTTGTTTCGCGAACTTGTGCGTTAATGGCACCAGTTCGGCCAGCTTTGCATCGACTTTTTTGCAGTAACCAAACGGTCCGAAACGCCCCAAAACATGAGTTTTGGGTTCAATGGAGTGGATCGGGTGCGTTCATTGCGAAAAATTCCAACGCGACTTTGTTTCGCGAACTTGTACGTTAATGGCACCAGTTCGACCAGTTTTGCATCGAATTTTGTGCAGTAACGAAATGGTCCGAAACGCCCCAAAACATGAGTTTTGGGTCCAATTGAGTGGATCGGGTGCGTTCGTTGCGAGAAATCCCGACGCGACTTTCTTTATCGAACTTGTGCGTTAATGGTACCAGTTCGGCCAGTTTTGCATCGACTTTCGTGCAGTAACGAAATGGTCCGAAACATCCCAAAACATGAGTTTTGGGTCCAATGGAGTGGATCGGGTGCGTTCGTTGCGAAAACTTTCGACGCTACTTTGTTTAGCGAACTTGTGCGTTAATGGCACCAGTTCGGCCAGTTTTGCATCGACTTTTCTGCAGTAACCAAACGGTCAGAAATGCCCCAAAACATGAGTTTTGGATCCAATGGAGTGGATCGGGTGCGTTCGTTGCGAAAAATTCGGACGCGACTCTGTTTAGCGAACTTTTGCGCTAATGGCACCAGTTCGGCCAGTTTTGCATCGACTTTTGTGCAGTAATGAAACGGTCCGACATGCCCCAAAATATGAGTTTTGGGTCCAATTGAGTGGATCGGGTGCGTTCGTTGCGAGAAATCCCGACGCGACTTTCTTTAGCGAACTTGTGCGTTAATGGTACCAGTTCGGCCAGTTTTGCATCGACTTTCGTGCAGTAACGAAATGGTCCGAAACATCCCAAAACATGAGTTTTGGGTCCAATGGAGTGGATCGGGTGCGTTCGTTGCGAAAACTTTCGACGCTACTTTGTTTAGCGAACTTGTGCGTTAATGGCACCAGTTCGGCCAGTTTTGCATCGACTTTTCTGCAGTAACGAAACGGTCCGAAATGCCCCAAAACATGAGTTTTGGATCCAATGGAGTGGATCGGGTGCGTTCGTTGCAAAAAATTCGGACGCGACTTTGTTTAGCGAACTTGTGCGTTAATGGCACTAGTTCGGCAAGTTTTGCATCGACATTTCTGCAGTAACGAAACGGTCCGAAACGGCTCAAAACATGAGTTATGGGTCCAATGTAGTGGATCGGGTGCGTTCGCTGCGAAAAATTCGGACGCGACTTTATTTAGCGAATTTGTGCGTTAATGGCGCCAGTTCGGCCAGTTTTGCATCGACTTTTGTGCAGAAACCAAACGGTCCGAAACGCCCAAAAATATGACTTTTGGGTCCAATGGAGTGGATCGGGTGCGTTCGTTGCGAAAAATTCCGACGCGACTTTGTTTAGCGAACTTGTGCGCTAATGGCACCAGTTTGGCCAGTTTTGCATCGACTTTTGTGCAGCAATGAAACGGTCCGACGCGCCCCAAAGCATGAGGTTTGGCTCCAATGGAGTGGATCGGGTGCATTCGTTGCAAAAAATTCGGACGCGACTTTGTTTAGCGAACTTGTGCGTTAATGGCACCAGTTCGGCCAGTTTTGCATCAACTTTTCTGTAGTAACGAAACGGTCCGAAACGGCTCAAAACATTAGTTATGGGTCCAATGGAGTAGATCGGGTGCGTTCGTTGCGAAAAATTCGGACGCGACTTTGTTAAGCGAACTTGTGCGTTAGTGGCACCAGTTCGGCCAGTTTTGCATCGACTTTTCTGTAGTAATGAAATGGTCTGAAACGTCCCAAAACATGAGTTTTGGGTCCAATGGAGTGGATCGGGTGCGTTCGTTGCGAAAAATTCCGACGCTACTTTGTTTAGCGAACTTGTGCGTTAATGGCACCAGTTCGGCCAGCTTTGCATCGACTTTTTTGCAGTAACCAAACGGTCCGAAACGCCCCAAAACATGAGTTTTGGGTCCAATGGAGTGGATCGGGTGCGTTCATTGCGAAAAATTCCAACGCAACTTTGTTTCGCGAACTTGTGCGTTAATGGCACCAGTTCGACCAGTTTTGCATCGACTTGCAGTAACGAAACAGTCCGAAACGCCCCATAACATGAGTTTTGGGTCCAATGAGTGGATCGGGTGCGGTCATTGCGAAAAATTCCGACGCGACTTTGTTTCGCGAACTTGTGCGTTAATGGCACCAGTTCGGCCAGTTTTGCATCGACTTTTTTGCAGTAACCAAACGGTCCGAAATGCCCCAAAACATGAGTTTTGGGTCCAATGGAGTGGATCGGGTGCGTTCATTGCGAAGAATTCCAACGCGACTTTGTTTCGCGAACTTGTGCGTTAATGGCACCAGTTCGACCAGTTTTGCATCGAATTTTGTGCAGTAACGAAATGGTCCGAAACGCCCCAAAATATGAGTTTTGGGTCCAATTGAGTGGATCGGGTGCGTTCGTTGCGAGAAATCCCGACGCGACTTTCTTTAGCGAACTTGTGCGTTAATGGTACCAGTTCGGCCAGTTTTGCATCGACTTTCGTGCAGTAACGAAATGGTCCGAAACATCCCAAAACATGAGTTTTGGGTCCAATGGAGTGGATCGGGTGCGTTCGTTGCGAAAACTTTCGACGCTACTTTGTTTAGCGAACTTGTGCGTTAATGGCACCAGTTCGGCCAGTTTTGCATCGACTTTTCTGCAGTAACGAAACGGTCAGAAATGCCCCAAAACATGAGTTTTGGATCCAATGGAGTGGATCGGGTGCGTTCGTTGCAAAAAATTCGGACGCGACTCTGTTTAGCGAACTTGTGCGTTAATGGCACTAGTTCGGCAAGTTTTGCATCGACATTTCTGCAGTAACGAAACGATCCGAAACGGCTCAAAACATGAGTTATGGGTCCAATGGAGTGGATCGGGTGCGTTCGCTGCGAAAAATTCGGACGCGACTTTATTTAGCGAACTTGTGCGTTAATGGCACCAGTTCGGCCAGTTTTGCATCGACTTTTGTGCAGTAACCAAACGGTCCGAAACGCCCCAAAATATGACTTTTGGGTCCAATGGAGTGGATCGGGTGCGTTCGTTGCGAAAAATTCCGACGCGACTTTGTTTAGCGAACTTGTGCGCTAATGGCACCAGTTCGGCCAGTTTTGCATCGACTTTTGTGCAGCAATGAAACGGTCCGACACGCCCCAAAACATGAGTTTTGGCTCCAATGGAGTGGATCGGGTGCATTCGTTGCGAAAAATTCGGACGCGACTTTGTTTAGCGAACTTGTGCGTATGCCACTAGTTCGGCAAGTTTTGCATCGACGTTTCTGCAGTAACGAAACCGTCCGAAACGGCTCAAAACAGAGTTATGGGTCCAATGGAGTGGATCGGGTGCGTTCGTTGCGAAAAATTCGGACGCAACTTTATTTAGCGAACTTGTGCGTTAATGGCACCAGTTCGGTCAGTTTTTCATCGACTTTTGTGCAGTAACCAAACGGTCCGAAACGCCCCAAAATATGACTTTTGGGTCCAATAGAGTGGATCGGGTGCGTTCGATGCGAAAAATTCCGACGCGACTTTGTTTAGCGAACTTGTGCGCTAATGGCACCAGTTCGGCCAGTTTTGCATCGACTATTGTGCAGTAAAGAAATGGCGTGACACGCCCCAAAACATGAGTTTTGGGTCCAATGGAGTGGATCGGGTGCGTTCGTTGCGAAAAATTCGGACGCGACTTTGTTTAGCGAACTTGTGCGTTAATGGCACCAGTTCGGCCAGCTTTGCATCGACTTTTTTGCAGTAACCAAACGGTCCGAAACGCCCCAAAACATGAGTTTTGGGTCCAATGGAGTGGATCGGGTGCGTTCATTGCGAAAAATTCCAACGCGACTTTGTTTCGCGAACTTCTGCGTTAATGGCACCAGTTCGACCAGTTTTGCATCGAATTTTGTGCAGTAACGAAATGGTCCGAAACGCCCCAAAATATGAGTTTTGGGTCCAATTGAGTGGATCGGGTGCGTTCGTTGCGAGAAATCCCGACGCGACTTTCTTTAGCGAACTTGTGCGTTAATGGTACCAGTTCGGCCAGTTTTGCATCGACTTTCGTGCAGTAACGAAATGGTCCGAAACATCCCAAAACATGAGTTTTGGGTCCAATGGAGTGGATCGGGTGCGTTCGTTGCGAAAACTTCCGACGCTACTTTGTTTAGCGAACTTGTGCGTTAATGGCACCAGTTCGGCCAGTTTTGCATCGACTTTTCTGCAGTAATGAAACGGTCCGAAATGCCCCAAAACATGAGTTTTGGATCCAATGGAGTGGATCGGGTGCGTTCGTTGCAAAAAATTCGGACGCGACTTTGTTTAGCGAACTTGTGCGTTAATGGCACTAGTTCGGCAAGTTTTGCATCGACGTTTCTGCAGTAACGAAACGGTCCGAAACGGCTCAAAACATGAGTTATGGGTCCAATGGAGTGGATCGGGTGCGTTCGCTGCGAAAAATTCGGACACGACTTTATTTAGCGAACTTGTGCGTTAATGGCACCAGTTCGGCCAGTTTTGCATCGACTTTTGTGCAGTAACCAAACGGTCCGAAACGCCCAAAAATATGACTTTTGGGTCCAATGGAGTGGATCGGGTGCGTTCGTTGCGAAAAATTCCGACGCGACTTTGTTTAGCGAACTTGTGCGCTAATGGCACCAGTTCGGCCAGTTTTGCATCAACTTTTCTGTAGTAACGAAACGGTCCGAAACGGCTCAAAACATGAGTTATGGGTCCAATGGAGTAGATCGGGTGCGTTCGTTGCGAAAAATTCGGACGCGACTTTGTTAAGCGAACTTGTGCGTTAGTGGCACCAGTTCGGCCAGTTTTGCATCGACTTTTCTGTAGTAATGAAATGGTCCGAAACGTCCCAAAACATGAGTTTTGGGTCCAATGGAGTGGATCGGGTGTGTTCGTTGCGAAAAATTCCGACGCTACTTTGTTTAGCGAACTTGTGCGTTAAAGGCACCAGTTCGGCCAGTTTTGCATCGACTTTTCTGCAGTAACGAAATGGTCCGACATGCCCCAAAACATGAGTTTTGGGTCCAATGGAGTGGATCGGGTGCGTTCGTTGCGAAAAATTCGGACGCGACTTTGTTCAGCGAACTTGTGCGTTAATGGCACCAGTTCGGCCAGTTTTGCATCGACTTTTGTGCAGTAACCAAACGGTCCGAAACGGCTCAAAACATGAGTTATGGGTCCAATGAAGTGGTTCGGGTGCGTTCGTTGCGAAAAATTCGGACGCGACTTTGTTCAGCGAACTTGTGCGTTAATGGCACCACTTCGGCCAGTTTTGCATCGACTTTTGTGCAGTAACCAAACGGTCCGAAACGGCTCAAAACATAAGTTATGGGTCCAATGGAGTGGATCGGGTGCGTTCGTTGCGAAAAATTTGGACGCGACTTTGTTTAGCGAACTTGTGCGTTAATGGCACCAGTTCGACCAGTTTTGCATCGACTTTTGTGCAGTAATGAAACGGTCCGACATGCCCCAAAACATGAGTTTTGGGTCCAACGGAGTGGATCGGGTGCGTTCGTTGCGAAAAATTCGGACGCGACTTTGTTTAGCGAATTTGTGCGTTAATGGCACCAGTTCGGCCAGCTTTGGATCGACTTTTTTGCAGTAACCAAACGGTGCGAAACGCCCCAAAATATGAGTTTTGGGTCCAATGGAGTGGATCGGGTGCGTCCGCTGCGAAAAATTCCGACGCGACTTTGTTTAGTGAACTTGTGTCTTAATGGCGCCAATTCGGCCAGTTTTGCTTCGACTTTTTTGCAGTAAGAAAACGATCCGAAACGCCCATAAACATGAGTTTTGGATGCAATGGTGTGGATCGGATGCGTTCGTTGCGAAAAATTCTGACGCGACTTTGTTTAGCGAACTTGTGCGTTAATGGCACCAGTTCGGCCAGTTTTGCATCGACTTTCATGCAGTAACGAAATGGTCCGAAACGTCCGAATACATGAGTTATGGGTCCAATGGAGTGGATCGGGTGCGCTCGTTGTGAAAAATCCCTACGCGACTTTCTTCAGCGAACTTGTGCTTTAATGGCACCAGTTCGGCCAGTTTTGCATCGACTTTCGTGCAGTTACGAAACGTTCCGAAACGCCCCAAAACATGAGTTTTGGGTCCAATGGAGTGGATCGGGTGCGTTCATTGCGAAAAATTCTGACGCGACTTTGTTTCACGAACTTGTGCGTTAATGGCACCAGTTCGGCCAGTTTTGCATCGACTTTTGTGCAGTAACGAAACGGTCCGAAACGCCCATAACATGAGTTTTGGGTCCAATGGAGTGGATCGGGTGAGTTCGTTACGAAAAATTCCCGACGCGACTTTGTTCAGCGAACTTGTGCGTTAATGGCACCAGTTCGGCCAGTTTTGCATCGACTTTCGTGCAGTAACGAAACGTTCCGAAAAGCCCCAAAACATGAGTTTTGGGTCCAATGGAGTGGATCGGGTGCGTCCGATGCGAAAAATTCGAACACGACTATGTTTAGCGAACTTGTGCGTTAATGACACCAGTTCGGCCAGTTTTGCATCGACTTTCGTGCAGTAACGAAATGATCCGAAACATCCCAAAGCATGAGTTTTTGGTCCAATGGAGTGATCAGGTGCGTTCGTTGCAAAAAATTCGGACGCGACTTTGTTTAGCGAACTTGTGCGTTAATGGCACCAGTTCGGCCAGTTTTGCATCGACCTTTGTGCAGTAACGAAACAGTCCGAAACGCCCCATAACATGAGTTTTGGGTCCTATGGAGTGGATCGGGTGCGTTCGTTGCGAAAAATTCCGACGTGATTTTGTTTAGTGAACTTGTGCGTTAATGGCACCAGTTCGGCCAGTTTTGCATCGACTTTTGTGCAGTAACCAAACGGTCCGAAACGCCCCAAAATATGACTTTTGGGTCCAATGGAGTGGATCGGGTGCGTTCGTTGCGAAAAATTCCGACGCGACTTTGTTTAGCGAACTTGTGCGCTAATGGCACCAGTTCGGCCAGTTTTGCATCGACTTTTCTGTAGTAATGAAATGGTCCGAAACGTCCCAAAACATGAGTTTTGGGTCCAATGGAGTGGATCGGGTGCGTTCGTTGCGAAAAATTCCGACGCTACTTTGTTTAGCGAACTTGTGCGTTAAAGGCACCAGTTCGGCCAGTTTTGCATCGACTTTTCTGCAGTAACGAAATGGTCCGACATGCCCCAAAACATGAGTTTTGGGTCCAATGGAGTGGATCGGGTGCGTTCGTTGCGAAAAATTCGGACGCGACTTTGTTCAGCGAACTTGTGCGTTAATGGCACCAGTTCGGCCAGTTTTGCATCGACTTTTGTGCAGTGACCAAACGGTCCGAAACGGCTCAAAACATGAGTTATGGGTCCAATGGAGTGGATCGGGTGCGTTCGTTGCGAAAAATTTGGACGCGACTTTGTTTAGCGAACTTGTGCGTTAATGGCACCAATTCGACCAGTTTTGCATCGACTTTTGTGCAGTAATGAAACGGTCCGACATGCCCCAAAATATGAGTTTTGGGTCCAATGGAGTGGATCGGGTGCGTCCGCTGCGAAAAATTCCGACGCGACTTTGTTTAGTGAACTTGTGTCTTAATGGCGCCAGTTCGGCCAGTTTTGCTTCGACTTTTTTGCAGTAACAAAACGATCCGAAACGCCCATAAACATGAGTTTTGGATCCAATGGAGTGGATCGGATGCTTCGTTGCGAAAAAATTCTGACGCGACTTTATTTAGCGAACTTGTGCGTTAATGGCACCAGTTCGGCCAGTTTTGCATCGACTTTCATGCAGTAACGAAATGGTCCGAAACGTCCGAATACATGAGTTATGGGTCCAATGGAGTGGATTGGGTGCGTTCGTTGTGAAAAATCCCTACGCGACTTTGTTCATCGAACTTGTGCTTTAATGGGACCAGTTCGGCCAGTTTTGCATCGACTTTCGTGCAGTAACGAAACGTTCCGAAAAGCCCCAAAACATGAGTTTTGGGTCCAATGGAGTGGATCGGGTGCGTTCATTGCGAAAAATTCCGACGCGACTTTGTTTCACGAACTTGTGCGTTAATGGCACCAGTTCGGCCAGTTTTGCATCGACTTTTGTGCAGTAATGAAACGGTCCGAAACGCCCATAACATGAGTTTTGGGTCCAATGGAGTGGATCGGGTGCGTTCGTTATGAAAAATCCCGACGCGACTTTGTTCAGCGAACTTGTGCGTTAATGGCACCAGTTCGGCCAGTTTTGCATCGACTTTCGTGCAGTAACGAAATGTTCCGAAAAGCCCCAAAACATGAGTTTTGGGTCCAATGGAGTGGATCGGGTGCGTCTGATGCGAAAAATTCGAACACGACTATGTTTAGCGAACTTGTGCGTTAATGACACCAGTTCGGCCAGTTTTGCATCGACTTTCGTGCAGTAACGAAATGATCCGAAACATCCCAAAGCATGAGTTTTTGGTCCAATGGAGTGATCGGGTACGTTCGTTGCAAAAAATTCGAACGCGACTTTGTTTAGCGAACTTGTGCGTTAATGGCACCAGTTCGGCCAATTTTGCATCGACCTTTGTGCAGTAACGAAACAGTCCGAAACGCCCCATAACATGAGTTTTGGGTCCTATGGAGTGGATCGGGTGCGTTCGTTGCAAAAAATTCCGACGCAATTTTGTTTAGTGAACTTGTGCGTTAATGGCACCAGTTCGGCCAGTTTTGCATCGGCTTTTGTGCAGTAACCAAACGGTCCGAAACACCCCAAAATATGACTTTTGGGTCCAATGGAGTGGATCGGGTGCATTCGTTGCGAAAAATTCCGACGCGACTTTGTTTAGCGAACTTGTGCGCTAATGGCTCCAGTTCGGCCAGTTTTGCATAGACTATTGTGCAGTAATGAAATGGCGTGACACGCCCCAAAACATGAGTTTTGGGTCCAATGGAGTGGATCGGGTGCGTTCGTTGCGAAAAATTCGGATGCGACTTTGTTTAGCGAACTTGTGCGTTAATGGCACCAGTTCGGCCAGCTTTGCATCGACTTTTTTGCAGTAACCAAACGGTCCGAAACGCCCCAAAACATGAGTTTTGGTTCCAATGGAGTGGATCGGGTGCGTTCATTGCGAAAAATTCCAACGCGACTTTGTTTCGCGAACTTGTGCGTTAATGGCACCAGTTCGACCAGTTTTGCATCGAATTTTGTGCAGTAACGAAATGGTCCGAAACGCCCCAAAATATGAGTTTTGGGTCCAATTGAGTGGATCGGGTGCGTTCGTTGCGAGAAATCCCGACGCGACTTTCTTTAGCGAACTTGTGCGTTAATGGCACCAGTTCGGCCAGCTTTGCATCGACTTTTTTGCAGTAACCAAACGGTCCGAAACGCCCCAAAACATGAGTTTTGGGTCCAATGGAGTGGATCGGGTGCGTTCATTGCGAAAAATTCCAACGCGACTTTGTTTCGCGAACTTGTGCGTTAATGGCACCAGTTCGACCAGTTTTGCATCGAATTTTGTGCAGTAACGAAATGGTCCGAAACGCCCCAAAATATGAGTTTTGGGTCCAATTGAGTGGATCGGGTGCGTTCGTTCCGAGAAATCCCGACGCGACTTTCTTTAGCGAACTTGTGCGTTAATGGTACCAGTTCGGCCAGTTTTGCATCGACTTTCGTGCAGTAACGAAATGGTCCGAAACATCCCAAAACATGAGTTTTGGGTCCAATGGAGTGGATCGGGTGCGTTCGTTGCGAAAACTTCCGACGCTACTTTGTTTAGCGAACTTGTGCGTTAATGGCACCAGTTCGGCCAGTTTTGCATCGACTTTTCTGCAGTAATGAAATGGTCCGAAATGCCCCAAAACATGAGTTTTGGATCCAATGGAGTGGATCGGGTGCGTTCGTTGCAAAAAATTCGGACGCGACTTTGTTTAGCGAACTTGTGCGTTAATGGCACTAGTTCGGCAAGTTTTGCATTGACGTTTCTGCAGTAACGAAACGGTCCGAAACGGCTCAAAACATGAGTTATGGGTCCAATGGAGTGGATCGGGTGCGTTCGCTGCGAAAAATTCGGACGCGACTTTATTTAGCGAACAAGTGCGTTAATGGCACCAGTTCGGCCAGTTTTGCATCGACTTTTGTGCAGTAACCAAACGGTCCGAAACGCCCAAAAATATGACTTTTGGGTCCAATGGAGTGGATCGGGTGCGTTCGTTGCGAAAAATTCCGACGCGACTTTGTTTAGCGAACTTGTGCGCTAATGGCACCAGTTCGGCCAGTTTTGCATCGACTTTTCTGTAGTAACGAAACGGTCTGAAACGGCTCAAAACATGAGTCATGGGTCCAATGGAGTAGATCGGGTGCGTTCGTTGCGAAAAATTCGGACGCGACTTTGTTAAGCGAACTTGTGCGTTAGTGGCACCAGTTCGGCCAGTTTTGCATCGAATTTTCTGTAGTAATGAAATGGTCCGAAACGTCCCAAAACATGAGTTTTGGGTCCAATGGAGTGGATCGGGTGCGTTCGTTGCGAAAAATTCCGACGCTACTTTGTTTAGCGAACTTGTGCGTTAAAGGCACCAGTTCGGCCAGTTTTGCATCGACTTTTCTGCAGTAACGAAATGGTCCGACATGCCCCAAAACATGAGTTTTGGGTCCAATGGAGTGGATCGGGTGCGTTCGTTGCGAAAAATTCGGACGCGACTTTGTTCAGCGAACTTGTGCGTTAATGGCACCAGTTCGGCCAGTTTTGCATCGACTTTTGTGCAGTAACCAAACGGTCCGAAACGGCTCAAAACATGAGTTATGGGTCCAATGGAGTGGATCGGGTGCGTTCGTTGCGAAAAATTTGGACGCGACTTTGTTTAGCGAACTTGTGCGTTAATGGCACCAGTTCGACCAGTTTTGCATCGACTTTTGTGCAGTAATGAAACGGTCCGACATGCCCCAAAACATGAGTTTTGGGTCCAACGGAGTGGATCGGGTGCGTTCGTTGCGAAAAATTCGGACGCGACTTTGTTTAGCGAATTTGTGCGTTAATGGCACCAGTTCGGCCAGCTTTGGATCGACTTTTTTGCAGTAACCAAACGGTCCGAAACGCCCCAAAATATGAGTTTTGGGTCCAATGGAGTGGATCGGGTGCATCCGCTGCGAAAAATTCCGACGCGACTTTGTTTAGTGAACTTGTGTCTTAATGGCGCCAGTTCGGCCAGTTTTGCTTCGACTTTTTTGCAGTAAGAAAATGATCCGAAATGCCCATAAACATGAGTTTTGGATCCAATGGAGTGGATCGGATGCGTTCGTTGCGAAAAATTCGGACGCGACTTTGTTTAGCGAACTTGTGCGTTAATGGCACCAGTTCGGCCAGTTTTGCATCGACTTTCATGCAGTAACGAAATGGTCCGAAATGTCCGAATACATGAGTTATGGGTCCAATGGAGTGGATCGGGTGCGTTCGTTGTGAAAAATCCCTACGCGACTTTGTTCAGCGAACTTGTGCTTTAATGGCACCAGTTCGGCCAGTTTTGCATCGACTTTCGTGCAGTAACGAAAGGTTCCGAAACGCCCCAAAACATGAGTTTTGGGTCCAATGGAGTGGATCGGGTGCGTTCATTGCGAAAAATTCCGACGCGACTTTGTTTCGCGAACTTGTGCGTTAATGGCACCAGTTCGGCCAGTTTTGCATCGACTTTTGTGCAGTAACGAAACGGTCCGAAACGCCCATAACATGAGTTTTGGGTCCAATGGAGTGGATCGGGTGAGTTCGTTACGAAAAATCCCGACGCGACTTTGTTCAGCGAACTTGTGCGTTAATGGCACCAGTTCGGCCAGTTTTGCATCAACTTTCGTGCACTAACGAAACGTTCCGAAAAGCCCCAAAGCATGAGTTTTGGGTCCAATGGAGTGGATCGGGTGCGTCCGATGCGAAAAATTCGAACACGACTATGTTTAGCGAACTTGTGCGTTAATGACACCAGTTCGGCCAGTTTTGCATCGACTTTCGTGCAGTAACGAAATGATCCGAAACATCCCAAAGCATGAGATTTTGGTCCAATGGAGTGATCAGGTGCGTTCGTTGCAAAAAATTCGGACGCGACTTTGTTTAGCGAACTTGTGCGTTAATGGCACCAGTTCGGCCAGTTTTGCATCGACCTTTGTGCAGTAACGAAACAGTCCGAAACGCCCCATAACATGAGTTTTGGGTCCTATGGAGTGGATCGGGTGCGTTCGTTGCGAAAAATTCCGACGTGATTTTGTTTAGTGAACTTGTGCGTTAATGGCACCAGTTCGGCCAGTTTTGCATCGACTTTTGTGCAGTAACCAAACGGTCCGAAACGCCCCAAAATATGACTTTTGGGTCCAATGGAGTGGATCGGGTGCGTTCGTTTTTGCATCGACTTTTGTGCAGCAATGAAACGGTCCGACACGCCCCAAAACATGAGTTTTGGCTCCAATGGAGTGGATCGGGTGCATTCGTGGCGAAAAATTCGAACGCGAATTTGTTTAGCGAACTTGTGCGTTAATGGCACCAGTTCGGCCAGTTTTGCATCGACTTTTCTGTAGTAACGAAACGGTCCGAAATGGCTCAAAACATGAGTTATGGGTCCAATGGAGTAGATCGGGTGCGTTCGTTGCGAAAAATTCGGACGCGACTTTGTTAAGCGAACTTGTGCGTTAGTGGCACCAGTTCGGCCAGTTTTGCATCGACTTTTCTGTAGTAATGAAATGGTCCGAAACATCCCAAAACATGAGTTTTGGGTCCAATGGAGTGGATCGGGTGCGTTCGTTGCGAAAAATTCCGACGCTACTTTGTTTAGCGAACTTGTGCGTTAAAGGCACCAGTTCGGCCAGTTTTGCATCGACTTTTCTGCAGTAACGAAATGGTCCGAAATGCCCCAAAACATGAGTTTTGGGTCCAATGGAGTGGATCGGGTGCGTTCGTTGCGAAAAATTCGGACGCGACTTTGTTCAGCGAACTTGTGCGTTAATGGCACCAGTTCGGCCAGTTTTGCATCGACTTTTGTGCAGTAACCAAACGGTCCGAAACGGCTCAAAACATGAGTTATGGGTCCAATGGAGTGGATCGGGTGCGTTCCTTGCGAAAAATTTGGACGCGACTTTGTTTAGCGAACTTGTGCGTTAATGGCACCAGTTCGACCAGTTTTGCATCGACTTTTGTGCAGTGATAAAACGGTCCGACATGCCCCAAAACTTGAGTTTTGGGTCCAATGGAGTGGATCGGGTGCGTTCGTTGTGAAAAATTCGGACGCGACTTTGTTTAGCGAATTTGTGCGTTAATGGCACCAGTTCGGCCAGCTTTGGATCGACTTTTTTGCAGTAACCAAACGGTCCGAAACGCCCCAAAATATGAGTTTTGGGTCCAATGGAGTGGATCGGGTGCGTCCGCTGCGAAAAATTCCGACGCGACTTTGTTTAGTGAACTTGTGTCTTAATGGCGCCAGTTCGGCCAGTTTTGCTTCGACTTTTTTGCAGTAAGAAAATGATCCGAAACGCCCATAAACATGAGTTTTGGATCCAATGGAGTGGATCGGATGCGTTCGTTGCGAAAAATTCGGACGCGACTTTGTTTAGCGAACTTGTGCGTTAATGGCACCAGTTCGGCCAGTTTTGCATCGACTTTCATGCAGTAACGAAATGGTCCGAAACGTCCGAATACATGAGTTATGGGTCCAATGGAGTGGATCGGGTGCGTTCGTTGTGAAAAATCCCTACGCGACTTTGTTCAGCGAACTTGTGCTTTAATGGCACCAGTTCGGCCAGTTTTGCATCGACTTTCGTGCAGTAACGAAACGTTCCGAAACGCCCCAAAACATGAGTTTTGGGTCCAATGGAGTGGATCGGGTGCGTTCATTGCGAAAAATTCCGACGCGACTTTGTTTCGCGAACTTGTGCGTTAATGGCACCAGTTCGGCCAGTTTTGCATCGACTTTTGTGCAGTAACGAAACGGTCCGAAACGCCCATAACATGAGTTTTGGGTCCAATGGAGTGGATCGGGTGAGTTCGTTACGAAAAATCCCGACGCGACTTTGTTCAGCGAACTTGTGCGTTAATGGCACCAGTTCGGCCAGTTTTGCATCAACTTTCGTGCACTAACGAAACGTTCCGAAAAGCCCCAAAGCATGAGTTTTGGGTCCAATGGAGTGGATCGGGTGCGTCCGATGCGAAAAATTCGAACACGACTATGTTTAGCGAACTTGTGCGTTAATGACACCAGTTCGGCCAGTTTTGCATCGACTTTCGTGCAGTAACGAAATGATCCGAAACATCCCAAAGCATGAGTTTTTGGTCCAATGGAGTGATCAGGTGCGTTCGTTGCAAAAAATTCGGACGCGACTTTGTTTAGCGAACTTGTGCGTTAATGGCACCAGTTCGGCCAGTTTTGCATCGACCTTTGTGCAGTAACGAAACAGTCCGAAACGCCCCATAACATGAGTTTTGGGTCCTATGGAGTGGATCGGGTGCGTTCGTTGCGAAAAATTCCGACGTGATTTTGTTTAGTGAACTTGTGCGTTAATGGCACCAGTTCGGCCAGTTTTGCATCGACTTTTGTGCAGTAACCAAACGGTCCGAAACGCCCCAAAATATGACTTTTGGGTCCAATGGAGTGGATCGGGTGCGTTCGTTTTTGCATCGACTTTTGTGCAGCAATGAAACGGTCCGACACGCCCCAAAACATGAGTTTTGGCTCCAATGGAGTGGATCGGGTGCATTCGTGGCGAAAAATTCGAACGCGACTTTGTTTAGCGAACTTGTGCGTTAATGGCACCAGTTCGGCCAGTTTTGCATCGACTTTTCTGTAGTAACGAAACGGTCCGAAACGGCTCAAAACATGAGTTATGGGTCCAATGGAGTAGATCGGGTGCGTTCGTTGCGAAAAATTCGGACGCGACTTTGTTAAGCGAACTTGTGCGTTAGTGGCACCAGTTCGGCCAGTTTTGCATCGACTTTTCTGTAGTAATGAAATGGTCCGAAACGTCCCAAAACATGAGTTTTGGGTCCAATGGAGTGGATCGGGTGCGTTCGTTGCGAAAAATTCCGACGCTACTTTGTTTAGCGAACTTGTGCGTTAAAGGCACCAGTTCGGCCAGTTTTGCATCGACTTTTCTGCAGTAACGAAATGGTCCGAAATGCCCCAAAACATGAGTTATGGATCCAATGGAGTGGATCGGCTGCATTCGTTGTGAAAAATTCGGACGCGACTTTGTTTAGCGAACTTGTGCGTTAATGGCACCAGTTCGGCCAGTTTTGCATCAACTTTTGTGCAGTAAGCAAACGGTCCGAAACGCCCCAAAACATGAGTTTTGGGTCCAATGGAGTGGATCGGGTGCGTTCATTGCGAAAAATTCCGACGCGACTTTGTTTAGCGAACTTGTGTCTTAATGGCACCAGTTCGGCCAGTTTTGCTTCGACTTTTTTGCTGTAACAAAACGATCCGAAACGCCCCAAAACATGAGTTTTGGATCCAATGGAGTGGATTGGATGCGTTCGTTGCGAAAATTTCCGACGTGGCTTTATTTAGCGAACTTGTGCATTAATGGCACCAGTTCGGCCAGTTTTGCATCGAGTTCTTTGCAGTAACAAAACGGTCCGAAATGCCCCAAAACATGAGTTTTGGATCCAATGGAGTGGATCGGGTGCGTTCGTTGCCAAAAATTCGGACGCAACTTTGTTTAGCGAACTTATGCGTTAATGGCACTAGTTCGGCAAGTTTTGCATCGATGTTTCTGCAGTAACGAAACCGTCCGAAACGGCTCAAAACATGAGTTATGGGTCCAATGGAGTGGATCGGGTGCGTTCGTTGCGAAAAATTTGGACGCGACTTTATTTAGCGAACTTGTGCGTTAATGGCACCAGTTCGGCCAGTTTTGCATCAACTTTTGTGCATCAACCAAACGGTCCGAAACGCCCCAAAATATGACTTTTGGGTCCAAAGGAGTGGATCGGATGCGTTCGATGCGAAAAATTCCGACGCGACTTTGTTTATCAAACTTGTGCGCTAATAGCACCAGTTCGGCCAGTTTTGCATCGACTATTGTGCAGTAACGAAACGGCCCGACATGCCCCAAAACATGAGTTTTGGGTCCAATGGAGTGGATCGGGTGCGTTCGTTGCGAAAAATTCGGACGCGACTTTATTTAGCGAACTTGTGCGTTAATGGCACCAGTTCGGCCAGCTTTGCATCGACTTTTTTGCAGTAACCAAACGGTCCGAAACGCCCCATAATATGAGTTTTGGGTCCAATGGAGTGGATCGGGTGCGTTCATTGCGAAAAATTCCGACGCGACTTTGTTTCGCGAACTTGTGCGTTAATGGCACAAGTTCGGCCAGTTTTGCATCGACTTTCATGCAGTAACGAAATGGTCCGAAACGTCCCAACACATGAGTTATGGGTCCAATGGAGTGGATTGGGTGCGTTCGTTGCGAAAAATTCGGACGCGACTTTGTTTAGCGAACTTGTGCGTTAATGGCACCAGTTCGGCCAGCTTTGCATCGACTTTTTTCCAGTAACCAAACGGTCCGAAACGCCCCAAAACATGAGTTTTGAGTCCAATGAGTGGATCGGGTGCGTTCATTGCGAAAAATTCCGACGTGACTTTGTTTCGCGAACTTGTGCGTTAATGGCACCAGTTCGGCCAGTTTTGCATCGACTTTCATGCAGTAACGAAATGGTGCGAAATGCCCCATAACATGAGTTTTGGGTCCAATGGAGTGGATCGGGTGCGTTCGTTGGGAAAAATTCTGACGCGACTTTGTTTAGCGAACTTGTGCGTTAATGGCACCAGTTCGGCCAGCTTTGCATCGACTTTTTTGCAGTAACCAAACGGTCCGAAACGCCCCAAAACATGAGTTTTGGGTCCAATGGAGTGGATCGGGTGCGTTCATTGCTAAAAATTCCAACGCAACTTTATTTCGCGAACTTGTGCGTTAATGGCACCAGTTCGGCCAGTTTTGCATCGAATTTTGTGCAGTATCCAAACGGTCCAAAACGCCCCAAAACATGAGTTTTGGGTCCAATGGAGTGGATCGGGTACGTTCGTTGCGAAAAATTCCGACGCGATTTTGTTTAGCGAACTTGTGCCTTAATGGCACTAGTTCGGCAAGTTTTGCATCGACGTTTCTGCAGTAACAAAACGGTCCGAAACGGCTCAAAACATGAGTTATGGGTCCAATGGAGTGGATCGGGTGCATTCGTTGCGAAAAATTCGGACGCGACTTTGTTCAGCGAACTTGTGCGTTAATGGCACCAGTTCGGCCAGTTTTGCATCGACTTTTGTGCAGTGACCAAACGGTCCGAAACGGCTCAAAACATGAGTTTTGGGTCCAATGGAGTGGATCAGGTGCGTTCATTGCGAAAAATTCCGACGCGACTTTGTTTCGCGAACTTGTGCGTTAATGGCACCAGTTCGGCCATTTGTGCATCGACTTTCATGCAGTAATGAAATGGTCCGAAACGTCCCAACACATGAGTTATGGGTCCAATGGAGTGGATCGGGTGCGTTCGTTGCGAAAAATTCGGACGCGACTTTGTTTTGCGAACTTGTGCGTTAATGGCTCCAGTTCGGCCAGTTTTGCATCGACTTTTGTGCAGTAACGAAACGGTCCGAAACGCCCCATAATATGAGTTTTGGGTCCAATGGAGTGGATCGGGTGCGTTCGTTGCGAAAAATTCCGACGCGACTTTGTTTAACGAACTTGTGCGTTAATGGCACCAGTTTGGCCAGCTTTGCATCGACTTTTTTGCAGTAACCAAACGGTCCCAAACGCCCCAAAACATGAGTTTTGGGTCCAATGGAGTGGATCGGGTGCGTTCATTGCGAAAAATTCCAACGCGACTTTGTTCCGCGAACTTGTGCGTTAATGGCACCAGTTCGACCAGTTTTGCATCGAATTTTGTGCAGTATCCAAACGGTCCGAAACGCCCCAAAACATGACTTTTGGGTCCAATGGAGTGGATCGGGTACGTTCGTTGCGAAAAATTCCGACGCGACTTTGTTTAGCGAACTTGTGCGTTAATGGCACTAGTTCGGCAAGTTTTGCATCGACGTTTCTGCAGTAACAAAACGGTTCGAAACGGCTCAAAACTTGAGTTATGGGTCCAATGGAGTGGATGGGGTGCGTTCGTTGCGAAAAATTCGGACGCGACTTTGTTCAGCGAACTTGTGCGTTAATGGCACCAGTTCGGACAGTTTTGCATCGACTTTTGTGCAGTAACCAAACGGTCCGAAACGGCTCAAAACATGAGTTATGGGTCCAATGGAGTGGATCGGGTGCGTTCCTTGCGAAAAATTTGGACGCGACTTTGTTTAGCGAACTTGTGTGTTAATGGCACCAGTTCGGCCAGTTTTGCATCAACTTTTGTGCAGTAAGCAAACGGTCCGAAACGCCCCAAAACATGAGTTTTGGGTCCAATGGAGTGGATCGGGTGCGTTCATTGCGAAAAATTCCGACGCGACTTTGTTTAGCGAACTTGTGTCTTAATGTCACCAGTTCGGCCAGTTTTGCTTCGACTTTTTTGCTGTAACAAAACGATCCGAAACGCCCCAAAACATGAGTTTTGGATCCAATGGAGTGGATTGGATGCGTTCGTTGCGAAAATTTCCGACGTGGCTTTATTTAGCGAACTTGTGCATTAATGGCACCAGTTCGGCCAGTTTTGCATCGAGTTCTTTGCAGTAACAAAACGGTCCGAAATGCCCCAAAACATGAGTTTTGGATCCAATGGAGTGGATCGGGTGCGTTCGTTGCCGAAAATTCGGACGCGACTTTGTTTAGCGAACTGATGCGTTAATGGCACTAGTTCGGCAAGTTTTGCATCGATGTTTCTGCAGTAACGAAACCGTCCGAAACGGCTCAAAACATGAGTTATGGGTCCAATGGAGTGGATCGGGTGCGTTCGTTGCGAAAAATTTGGACGCGACTTTATTTAGCGAACTTGTGCGTTAATGGCACCAGTTCGGCCAGTTTTGCATCAACTTTTGTGCATTAACCAAACGGTCCGAAACGCCCCAAAATATGACTTTTGGGTCCAAAGGAGTGGATCGGATGCGTTCGATGCGAAAAATTCCGACGCGACTTTGTTTAGCAAACTTGTGCGCTAATGGCACGAGTTCGGCCAGTTTTGCATCGACTATTGTGCAGTAACGAAACGGCCCGACATGCCCCAAAACATGAGTTTTGGGTCCAATGGAGTGGATCGGGTGCGTTCGTTGCGAAAAATTCGGACGCGACTTTATTTAGCGAACTTGTGCGTTAATGGCACCAGTTCGGCCAGCTTTGCATCGACTTTTTTGCAGTAACCAAACGGTCCGAAACGCCCCATAATATGAGTTTTGGGTCCAATGGAGTGGATCGGGTGCGTTCATTGCGAAAAATTCCGACGCGACTTTGTTTCGCGAACTTGTGCGTTAATGGCACAAGTTCGGCCAGTTTTGCATCGACTTTCATGCAGTAACGAAATGGTCCGAAACGTCCCAACACATGAGTTATGGGTCCAATGGAGTGGATTGGGTGCGTTCGTTGCGAAAAATTCGGACGCGACTTTGTTTAGCGAACTTGTGCGTTAATGGCACCAGTTCGGCCAGCTTTGCATCGACTTTTTTCCAGTAACCAAACGGTCCGAAACGCCCCAAAACATGAGTTTTGAGTCCAATGAGTGGATCGGGTGCGTTCATTGCGAAAAATTCCGACGTGACTTTGTTTCGCGAACTTGTGCGTTAATGGCACCAGTTCGGCCAGTTTTGCATCGACTTTCATGCAGTAACGAAATGGTGCGAAATGCCCCATAACATGAGTTTTGGGTCCAATGGAGTGGATCGGGTGCGTTCGTTGGGAAAAATTCTGACGCGACTTTGTTTAGCGAACTTGTGCGTTAATGGCACCAGTTCGGCCAGCTTTGCATCGACTTTTTTGCAGTAACCAAACGGTCCGAAACGCCCCAAAACATGAGTTTTGGGTCCAATGGAGTGGATCGGGTGCGTTCATTGCTAAAAATTCCAACGCAACTTTGTTTCGCGAACTTGTGCGTTAATGGCACCAGTTCGGCCAGTTTTGCATCGAATTTTGTGCAGTATCCAAACGGTCCAAAACGCCCCAAAACATGAGTTTTGGGTCCAATGGAGTGGATCGGGTACGTTCGTTGCGAAAAATTCCGACGCGATTTTGTTTAGCGAACTTGTGCCTTAATGGCACTAGTTCGGCAAGTTTTGCATCGACGTTTCTGCAGTAACAAAACGGTCCGAAACGGCTCAAAACATGAGTTATGGGTCCAATGGAGTGGATCGGGTGCATTCGTTGCGAAAAATTCGGACGCGACTTTGTTCAGCGAACTTGTGCGTTAATGGCACCAGTTCGGCCAGTTTTGCATCGACTTTTGTGCAGTGACCAAACGGTCCGAAACGGCTCAAAACATGAGTTTTGGGTCCAATGGAGTGGATCAGGTGCGTTCATTGCGAAAAATTCCGACGCGACTTTGTTTCGCGAACTTGTGCGTTAATGGCACCAGTTCGGCCATTTGTGCATCGACTTTCATGCAGTAATGAAATGGTCCGAAACGTCCCAACACATGAGTTATGGGTCCAATGGAGTGGATCGGGTGCGTTCGTTGCGAAAAATTCGGACGCGACTTTGTTTTGCGAACTTGTGCGTTAATGGCTCCAGTTCGGCCAGTTTTGCATCGACTTTTGTGCAGTAACGAAACGGTCCGAAACGCCCCATAATATGAGTTTTGGGTCCAATGGAGTGGATCGGGTGCGTTCGTTGCGAAAAATTCCGACGCGACTTTGTTTAACGAACTTGTGCGTTAATGGCACCAGTTTGGCCAGCTTTGCATCGACTTTTTTGCAGTAACCAAACGGTCCCAAACGCCCCAAAACATGAGTTTTGGGTCCAATGGAGTGGATCGGGTGCGTTCATTGCGAAAAATTCCAACGCGACTTTGTTCCGCGAACTTGTGCGTTAATGGCACCAGTTCGACCAGTTTTGCATCGAATTTTGTGCAGTATCCAAACGGTCCGAAACGCCCCAAAACATGACTTTTGGGTCCAATGGAGTGGATCGGGTACGTTCGTTGCGAAAAATTCCGACGCGACTTTGTTTAGCGAACTTGTGCGTTAATGGCACTAGTTCGGCAAGTTTTGCATCGACGTTTCTGCAGTAACAAAACGGTTCGAAACGGCTCAAAACTTGAGTTATGGGTCCAATGGAGTGGATGGGGTGCGTTCGTTGCGAAAAATTCGGACGCGACTTTGTTCAGCGAACTTGTGCGTTAATGGCACCAGTTCGGCCAGTTTTGCATCGACTTTTGTGCAGTAACCAAACGGTCCGAAACGGCTCAAAACATGAGTTATGGGTCCAATGGAGTGGATCGGGTGCGTTCCTTGCGAAAAATTTGGACGCGACTTTGTTTAGCGAACTTGTGTGTTAATGGCACCAGTTCGGCCAGTTTTGCATCAACTTTTGTGCAGTAAGCAAACGGTCCGAAACGCCCCAAAACATGAGTTTTGGGTCCAATGGAGTGGATCGGGTGCGTTCATTGCGAAAAATTCCGACGCGACTTTGTTTAGCGAACTTGTGTCTTAATGGCACCAGTTCGGCCAGTTTTGCTTCGACTTTTTTGCTGTAACAAAACGATCCAAAACGCCCCAAAACATGAGTTTTGGATCCAATGGAGTGGATTGGATGCGTTCGTTGCGAAAATTTCCGACGTGGCTTTATTTAGCGAACTTGTGCATTAATGGCACCAGTTCGGCCAGTTTTGCATCGAGTTCTTTGCAGTAACAAAACGGTCCGAAATGCCCCAAAACATGAGTTTTGGATCCAATGGAGTGGATCGGGTGCGTTCGTTGCCGAAAATTCGGACGCGACTTTGTTTAGCGAACTGATGCGTTAATGGCACTAGTTCGGCAAGTTTTGCATCGATGTTTCTGCAGTAACGAAACCGTCCGAAACGGCTCAAAACATGAGTTATGGGTCCAATGGAGTGGATCGGGTGCGTTCGTTGCGAAAAATTTGGACGCGACTTTATTTAGCGAACTTGTGCGTTAATGGCACCAGTTCGGCCAGTTTTGCATCAACTTTTGTGCATTAACCAAACGGTCCGAAACGCCCCAAAATATGACTTTTGGGTCCAAAGGAGTGGATCGGATGCGTTCGATGCGAAAAATTCCGACGCGACTTTGTTTAGCAAACTTGTGCGCTAATGGCACGAGTTCGGCCAGTTTTGCATCGACTATTGTGCAGTAACGAAACGGCCCGACATGCCCCAAAACATGAGTTTTGGGTCCAATGGAGTGGATCGGGTGCGTTCGTTGCGAAAAATTCGGACGCGACTTTATTTAGCGAACTTGTGCGTTAATGGCACCAGTTCGGCCAGCTTTGCATCGACTTTTTTGCAGTAACCAAACGGTCCGAAACGCCCCATAATATGAGTTTTGGGTCCAATGGAGTGGATCGGGTGCGTTCATTGCGAAAAATTCCGACGCGACTTTGTTTCGCGAACTTGTGCGTTAATGGCACAAGTTCGGCCAGTTTTGCATCGACTTTCATGCAGTAACGAAATGGTCCGAAACGTCCCAACACATGAGTTATGGGTCCAATGGAGTGGATTGGGTGCGTTCGTTGCGAAAAATTCGGACGCGACTTTGTTTAGCGAACTTGTGCGTTAATGGCACCAGTTCGGCCAGCTTTGCATCGACTTTTTTCCAGTAACCAAACGGTCCGAAACGCCCCAAAACATGAGTTTTGAGTCCAATGAGTGGATCGGGTGCGTTCATTGCGAAAAATTCCGACGTGACTTTGTTTCGCGAACTTGTGCGTTAATGGCACCAGTTCGGCCAGTTTTGCATCGACTTTCATGCAGTAACGAAATGGTGCGAAATGCCCCATAACATGAGTTTTGGGTCCAATGGAGTGGATCGGGTGCGTTCGTTGGGAAAAATTCTGACGCGACTTTGTTTAGCGAACTTGTGCGTTAATGGCACCAGTTCGGCCAGCTTTGCATCGACTTTTTTGCAGTAACCAAACGGTCCGAAACGCCCCAAAACATGAGTTTTGGGTCCAATGGAGTGGATCGGGTGCGTTCATTGCTAAAAATTCCAACGCAACTTTGTTTCGCGAACTTGTGCGTTAATGGCACCAGTTCGGCCAGTTTTGCATCGAATTTTGTGCAGTATCCAAACGGTCCAAAACGCCCCAAAACATGAGTTTTGGGTCCAATGGAGTGGATCGGGTACGTTCGTTGCGAAAAATTCCGACGCGATTTTGTTTAGCGAACTTGTGCCTTAATGGCACTAGTTCGGCAAGTTTTGCATCGACGTTTCTGCAGTAACAAAACGGTCCGAAACGGCTCAAAACATGAGTTATGGGTCCAATGGAGTGGATCGGGTGCATTCGTTGCGAAAAATTCGGACGCGACTTTGTTCAGCGAACTTGTGCGTTAATGGCACCAGTTCGGCCAGTTTTGCATCGACTTTTGTGCAGTGACCAAACGGTCCGAAACGGCTCAAAACATGAGTTTTGGGTCCAATGGAGTGGATCAGGTGCGTTCATTGCGAAAAATTCCGACGCGACTTTGTTTCGCGAACTTGTGCGTTAATGGCACCAGTTCGGCCATTTGTGCATCGACTTTCATGCAGTAATGAAATGGTCCGAAACGTCCCAACACATGAGTTATGGGTCCAATGGAGTGGATCGGGTGCGTTCGTTGCGAAAAATTCGGACGCGACTTTGTTTTGCGAACTTGTGCGTTAATGGCTCCAGTTCGGCCAGTTTTGCATCGACTTTTGTGCAGTAACGAAACGGTCCGAAACGCCCCATAATATGAGTTTTGGGTCCAATGGAGTGGATCGGGTGCGTTCGTTGCAAAAAATTCCGACGCGACTTTGTTTAACGAACTTGTGCGTTAATGGCACCAGTTTGGCCAGCTTTGCATCGACTTTTTTGCAGTAACCAAACGGTCCCAAACGCCCCAAAACATGAGTTTTGGGTCCAATGGAGTGGATCGGGTGCGTTCATTGCGAAAAATTCCAACGCGACTTTGTTCCGCGAACTTGTGCGTTAATGGCACCAGTTCGACCAGTTTTGCATCGAATTTTGTGCAGTATCCAAACGGTCCGAAACGCCCCAAAACATGACTTTTGGGTCCAATGGAGTGGATCGGGTACGTTCGTTGCGAAAAATTCCGACGCGACTTTGTTTAGCGAACTTGTGCGTTAATGGCACTAGTTCGGCAAGTTTTGCATCGACGTTTCTGCAGTAACAAAACGGTTCGAAACGGCTCAAAACTTGAGTTATGGGTCCAATGGAGTGGATGGGGTGCGTTCGTTGCGAAAAATTCGGACGCGACTTTGTTCAGCGAACTTGTGCGTTAATGGCACCAGTTCGGCCAGTTTTGCATCGACTTTTGTGCAGTAACCAAACGGTCCGAAACGGCTCAAAACATGAGTTATGGGTCCAATGGAGTGGATCGGGTGCGTTCCTTGCGAAAAATTTGGACGCGACTTTGTTTAGCGAACTTGTGTGTTAATGGCACCAGTTCGGCCAGTTTTGCATCAACTTTTGTGCAGTAAGCAAACGGTCCGAAACGCCCCAAAACATGAGTTTTGGGTCCAATGGAGTGGATCGGGTGCGTTCATTGCGAAAAATTCCGACGCGACTTTGTTTAGCGAACTTGTGTCTTAATGGCACCAGTTCGGCCAGTTTTGCTTCGACTTTTTTGCTGTAACAAAACGATCCGAAACGCCCCAAAACATGAGTTTTGGATCCAATGGAGTGGATTGGATGCGTTCGTTGCGAAAATTTCCGACGTGGCTTTATTTAGCGAACTTGTGCATTAATGGCACCAGTTCGGCCAGTTTTGCATCGAGTTCTTTGCAGTAACAAAACGGTCCGAAATGCCCCAAAACATGAGTTTTGGATCCAATGGAGTGGATCGGGTGCGTTCGTTGCCGAAAATTCGGACGCGACTTTGTTTAGCGAACTGATGCGTTAATGGCACTAGTTCGGCAAGTTTTGCATCGATGTTTCTGCAGTAACGAAACCGTCCGAAACGGCTCAAAACATGAGTTATGGGTCCAATGGAGTGGATCGGGTGCGTTCGTTGCGAAAAATTTGGACGCGACTTTATTTAGCGAACTTGTGCGTTAATGGCACCAGTTCGGCCAGTTTTGCATCAACTTTTGTGCATTAACCAAACGGTCCGAAACGCCCCAAAATATGACTTTTGGGTCCAAAGGAGTGGATCGGATGCGTTCGATGCGAAAAATTCCGACGCGACTTTGTTTAGCAAACTTGTGCGCTAATGGCACGAGTTCGGCCAGTTTTGCATCGACTATTGTGCAGTAACGAAACGGCCCGACATGCCCCAAAACATGAGTTTTGGGTCCAATGGAGTGGATCGGGTGCGTTCGTTGCGAAAAATTCGGACGCGACTTTATTTAGCGAACTTGTGCGTTAATGGCACCAGTTCGGCCAGCTTTGCATCGACTTTTTTGCAGTAACCAAACGGTCCGAAACGCCCCATAATATGAGTTTTGGGTCCAATGGAGTGGATCGGGTGCGTTCATTGCGAAAAATTCCGACGCGACTTTGTTTCGCGAACTTGTGCGTTAATGGCACAAGTTCGGCCAGTTTTGCATCGACTTTCATGCAGTAACGAAATGGTCCGAAACGTCCCAACACATGAGTTATGGGTCCAATGGAGTGGATTGGGTGCGTTCGTTGCGAAAAATTCGGACGCGACTTTGTTTAGCGAACTTGTGCGTTAATGGCACCAGTTCGGCCAGCTTTGCATCGACTTTTTTCCAGTAACCAAACGGTCCGAAACGCCCCAAAACATGAGTTTTGAGTCCAATGAGTGGATCGGGTGCGTTCATTGCGAAAAATTCCGACGTGACTTTGTTTCGCGAACTTGTGCGTTAATGGCACCAGTTCGGCCAGTTTTGCATCGACTTTCATGCAGTAACGAAATGGTGCGAAATGCCCCATAACATGAGTTTTGGGTCCAATGGAGTGGATCGGGTGCGTTCGTTGGGAAAAATTCTGACGCGACTTTGTTTAGCGAACTTGTGCGTTAATGGCACCAGTTCGGCCAGCTTTGCATCGACTTTTTTGCAGTAACCAAACGGTCCGAAACGCCCCAAAACATGAGTTTTGGGTCCAATGGAGTGGATCGGGTGCGTTCATTGCTAAAAATTCCAACGCAACTTTGTTTCGCGAACTTGTGCGTTAATGGCACCAGTTCGGCCAGTTTTGCATCGAATTTTGTGCAGTATCCAAACGGTCCAAAACGCCCCAAAACATGAGTTTTGGGTCCAATGGAGTGGATCGGGTACGTTCGTTGCGAAAAATTCCGACGCGATTTTGTTTAGCGAACTTGTGCCTTAATGGCACTAGTTCGGCAAGTTTTGCATCGACGTTTCTGCAGTAACAAAACGGTCCGAAACGGCTCAAAACATGAGTTATGGGTCCAATGGAGTGGATCGGGTGCATTCGTTGCGAAAAATTCGGACGCGACTTTGTTCAGCGAACTTGTGCGTTAATGGCACCAGTTCGGCCAGTTTTGCATCGACTTTTGTGCAGTGACCAAACGGTCCGAAACGGCTCAAAACATGAGTTTTGGGTCCAATGGAGTGGATCAGGTGCGTTCATTGCGAAAAATTCCGACGCGACTTTGTTTCGCGAACTTGTGCGTTAATGGCACCAGTTCGGCCATTTGTGCATCGACTTTCATGCAGTAATGAAATGGTCCGAAACGTCCCAACACATGAGTTATGGGTCCAATGGAGTGGATCGGGTGCGTTCGTTGCGAAAAATTCGGACGCGACTTTGTTTTGCGAACTTGTGCGTTAATGGCTCCAGTTCGGCCAGTTTTGCATCGACTTTTGTGCAGTAATGAAACGGTCCGAAACGCCCCATAATATGAGTTTTGGGTCCAATGGAGTGGATCGGGTGCGTTCGTTGCGAAAAATTCCGACGCGACTTTGTTTAACGAACTTGTGCGTTAATGGCACCAGTTTGGCCAGCTTTGCATCGACTTTTTTGCAGTAACCAAACGGTCCCAAACGCCCCAAAACATGAGTTTTGGGTCCAATGGAGTGGATCGGGTGCGTTCATTGCGAAAAATTCCAACGCGACTTTGTTCCGCGAACTTGTGCGTTAATGGCACCAGTTCGACCAGTTTTGCATCGAATTTTGTGCAGTATCCAAACGGTCCGAAACGCCCCAAAACATGACTTTTGGGTCCAATGGAGTGGATCGGGTACGTTCGTTGCGAAAAATTCCGACGCGACTTTGTTTAGCGAACTTGTGCGTTAATGGCACTAGTTCGGCAAGTTTTGCATCGACGTTTCTGCAGTAACAAAACGGTCCGAAACGGCTCAAAACTTGAGTTATGGGTCCAATGGAGTGGATGGGGTGCGTTCGTTGCGAAAAATTCGGACGCGACTTTGTTCAGCGAACTTGTGCGTTAATGGCACCAGTTCGGCCAGTTTTGCATCGACTTTTGTGCAGTAACCAAACGGTCCGAAACGGCTCAAAACATGAGTTATGGGTCCAATGGAGTGGATCGGGTGCGTTCCTTGCGAAAAATTTGGACGCGACTTTGTTTAGCGAACTTGTGTGTTAATGGCACCAGTTCGGCCAGTTTTGCATCAACTTTTGTGCAGTAAGCAAACGGTCCGAAACGCCCCAAAACATGAGTTTTGGGTCCAATGGAGTGGATCGGGTGCGTTCATTGCGAAAAATTCCGACGCGACTTTGTTTAGCGAACTTGTGTCTTAATGGCACCAGTTCGGCCAGTTTTGCTTCGACTTTTTTGCTGTAACAAAACGATCCGAAACGCCCCAAAACATGAGTTTTGGATCCAATGGAGTGGATTGGATGCGTTCGTTGCGAAAATTTCCGACGTGGCTTTATTTAGCGAACTTGTGCATTAATGGCACCAGTTCGGCCAGTTTTGCATCGAGTTCTTTGCAGTAACAAAACGGTCCGAAATGCCCCAAAACATGAGTTTTGGATCCAATGGAGTGGATCGGGTGCGTTCGTTGCCGAAAATTCGGACGCGACTTTGTTTAGCGAACTGATGCGTTAATGGCACTAGTTCGGCAAGTTTTGCATCGATGTTTCTGCAGTAACGAAACCGTCCGAAACGGCTCAAAACATGAGTTATGGGTCCAATGGAGTGGATCGGGTGCGTTCGTTGCGAAAAATTTGGACGCGACTTTATTTAGCGAACTTGTGCGTTAATGGCACCAGTTCGGCCAGTTTTGCATCAACTTTTGTGCATCAACCAAACGGTCCGAAACGCCCCAAAATATGACTTTTGGGTCCAAAGGAGTGGATCGGATGCGTTCGATGCGAAAAATTCCGACGCGACTTTGTTTAGCAAACTTGTGCGCTAATAGCACCAGTTCGGCCAGTTTTGCATCGACTATTGTGCAGTAACGAAACGGCCCGACATGCCCCAAAACATGAGTTTTGGGTCCAATGGAGTGGATCGGGTGCGTTCGTTGCGAAAAATTCGGACGCGACTTTATTTAGCGAACTTGTGCGTTAATGGCACCAGTTCGGCCAGCTTTGCATCGACTTTTTTGCAGTAACCAAACGGTCCGAAACGCCCCATAATATGAGTTTTGGGTCCAATGGAGTGGATCGGGTGCGTTCATTGCGAAAAATTCCGACGCGACTTTGTTTCGCGAACTTGTGCGTTAATGGCACAAGTTCGGCCAGTTTTGCATCGACTTTCATGCAGTAACGAATTGGTCCGAAACGTCCCAACACATGAGTTATGGGTCCAATGGAGTGGATTGGGTGCGTTCGTTGCGAAAAATTCGGACGCGACTTTGTTTAGCGAACTTGTGCGTTAATGGCACCAGTTCGGCCAGCTTTGCATCGACTTTTTTCCAGTAACCAAACGGTCCGAAACGCCCCAAAACATGAGTTTTGAGTCCAATGAGTGGATCGGGTGCGTTCATTGCGAAAAATTCCGACGTGACTTTGTTTCGCGAACTTGTGCGTTAATGGCACCAGTTCGGCCAGTTTTGCATCGACTTTCATGCAGTAATGAAATGGTGCGAAATGCCCCATAACATGAGTTTTGGGTCCAATGGAGTGGATCGGGTGCGTTCGTTGGGAAAAATTCTGACGCGACTTTGTTTAGCGAACTTGTGCGTTAATGGCACCAGTTCGGCCAGCTTTGCATCGACTTTTTTGCAGTAACCAAACGGTCCGAAACGCCCCAAAACATGAGTTTTGGGTCCAATGGAGTGGATCGGGTGCGTTCATTGCTAAAAATTCCAACGCAACTTTGTTTCGCGAACTTGTGCGTTAATGGCACCAGTTCGGCCAGTTTTGCATCGAATTTTGTGCAGTATCCAAACGGTCCAAAACGCCCCAAAACATGAGTTTTGGGTCCAATGGAGTGGATCGGGTACGTTCGTTGCGAAAAATTCCGACGCGATTTTGTTTAGCGAACTTGTGCCTTAATGGCACTAGTTCGGCAAGTTTTGCATCGACGTTTCTGCAGTAACAAAACGGTCCGAAACGGCTCAAAACATGAGTTATGGGTCCAATGGAGTGGATCGGGTGCATTCGTTGCGAAAAATTCGGACGCGACTTTGTTCAGCGAACTTGTGCGTTAATGGCACCAGTTCGGCCAGTTTTGCATCGACTTTTGTGCAGTGACCAAACGGTCCGAAACGGCTCAAAACATGAGTTTTGGGTCCAATGGAGTGGATCAGGTGCGTTCATTGCGAAAAATTCCGACGCGACTTTGTTTCGCGAACTTGTGCGTTAATGGCACCAGTTCGGCCATTTGTGCATCGACTTTCATGCAGTAATGAAATGGTCCGAAACGTCCCAACACATGAGTTATGGGTCCAATGGAGTGGATCGGGTGCGTTCGTTGCGAAAAATTCGGACGCGACTTTGTTTTGCGAACTTGTGCGTTAATGGCTCCAGTTCGGCCAGTTTTGCATCGACTTTTGTGCAGTAATGAAACGGTCCGAAACGCCCCATAATATGAGTTTTGGGTCCAATGGAGTGGATCGGGTGCGTTCGTTGCGAAAAATTCCGACGCGACTTTGTTTAACGAACTTGTGCGTTAATGGCACCAGTTTGGCCAGCTTTGCATCGACTTTTTTGCAGTAACCAAACGGTCCCAAACGCCCCAAAACATGAGTTTTGGGTCCAATGGAGTGGATCGGGTGCGTTCATTGCGAAAAATTCCAACGCGACTTTGTTCCGCGAACTTGTGCGTTAATGGCACCAGTTCGACCAGTTTTGCATCGAATTTTGTGCAGTATCCAAACGGTCCGAAACGCCCCAAAACATGACTTTTGGGTCCAATGGAGTGGATCGGGTACGTTCGTTGCGAAAAATTCCGACGCGACTTTGTTTAGCGAACTTGTGCGTTAATGGCACTAGTTCGGCAAGTTTTGCATCGACGTTTCTGCAGTAACAAAACGGTCCGAAACGGCTCAAAACTTGAGTTATGGGTCCAATGGAGTGGATGGGGTGCGTTCGTTGCGAAAAATTCGGACGCGACTTTGTTCAGCGAACTTGTGCGTTAATGGCACCAGTTCGGCCAGTTTTGCATCGACTTTTGTGCAGTAACCAAACGGTCCGAAACGGCTCAAAACATGAGTTATGGGTCCAATGGAGTGGATCGGGTGCGTTCCTTGCGAAAAATTTGGACGCGACTTTGTTTAGCGAACTTGTGTGTTAATGGCACCAGTTCGGCCAGTTTTGCATCAACTTTTGTGCAGTAAGCAAACGGTCCGAAACGCCCCAAAACATGAGTTTTGGGTCCAATGGAGTGGATCGGGTGCGTTCATTGCGAAAAATTCCGACGCGACTTTGTTTAGCGAACTTGTGTCTTAATGGCACCAGTTCGGCCAGTTTTGCTTCGACTTTTTTGCTGTAACAAAACGATCCGAAACGCCCCAAAACATGAGTTTTGGATCCAATGGAGTGGATTGGATGCGTTCGTTGCGAAAATTTCCGACGTGGCTTTATTTAGCGAACTTGTGCATTAATGGCACCAGTTCGGCCAGTTTTGCATCGAGTTCTTTGCAGTAACAAAACGGTCCGAAATGCCCCAAAACATGAGTTTTGGATCCAATGGAGTGGATCGGGTGCGTTCGTTGCCGAAAATTCGGACGCGACTTTGTTTAGCGAACTGATGCGTTAATGGCACTAGTTCGGCAAGTTTTGCATCGATGTTTCTGCAGTAACGAAACCGTCCGAAACGGCTCAAAACATGAGTTATGGGTCCAATGGAGTGGATCGGGTGCGTTCGTTGCGAAAAATTTGGACGCGACTTTATTTAGCGAACTTGTGCGTTAATGGCACCAGTTCGGCCAGTTTTGCATCAACTTTTGTGCATCAACCAAACGGTCCGAAACGCCCCAAAATATGACTTTTGGGTCCAAAGGAGTGGATCGGATGCGTTCGATGCGAAAAATTCCGACGCGACTTTGTTTAGCAAACTTGTGCGCTAATGGCACCAGTTCGGCCAGTTTTGCATCGACTATTGTGCAGTAACGAAACGGCCCGACATGCCCCAAAACATGAGTTTTGGGTCCAATGGAGTGGATCGGGTGCGTTCGTTGCGAAAAATTCGGACGCGACTTTATTTAGCGAACTTGTGCGTTAATGGCACCAGTTCGGCCAGCTTTGCATCGACTTTTTTGCAGTAACCAAACGGTCCGAAACGCCCCATAATATGAGTTTTGGGTCCAATGGAGTGGATCGGGTGCGTTCATTGCGAAAAATTCCGACGCGACTTTGTTTCGCGAACTTGTGCGTTAATGGCACAAGTTCGGCCAGTTTTGCATCGACTTTCATGCAGTAACGAAATGGTCCGAAACGTCCCAACACATGAGTTATGGGTCCAATGGAGTGGATTGGGTGCGTTCGTTGCGAAAAATTCGGACGCGACTTTGTTTAGCGAACTTGTGCGTTAATGGCACCAGTTCGGCCAGCTTTGCATCGACTTTTTTCCAGTAACCAAACGGTCCGAAACGCCCCAAAACATGAGTTTTGAGTCCAATGAGTGGATCGGGTGCGTTCATTGCGAAAAATTCCGACGTGACTTTGTTTCGCGAACTTGTGCGTTAATGGCACCAGTTCGGCCAGTTTTGCATCGACTTTCATGCAGTAACGAAATGGTGCGAAATGCCCCATAACATGAGTTTTGGGTCCAATGGAGTGGATCGGGTGCGTTCATTGCGAAAAATTCCGACGCGACTTTGTTTAGCGAACTTGTGTCTTAATGGCACCAGTTCGGCCAGTTTTGCTTCGACTTTTTTGCTGTAACAAAACGATCCGAAACGCCCCAAAACATGAGTTTTGGATCCAATGGAGTGGATTGGATGCGTTCGTTGCGAAAATTTCCGACGTGGCTTTATTTAGCGAACTTGTGCATTAATGGCACCAGTTCGGCCAGTTTTGCATCGAGTTCTTTGCAGTAACAAAACGGTCCGAAATGCCCCAAAACATGAGTTTTGGATCCAATGGAGTGGATCGGGTGCGTTCGTTGCCGAAAATTCGGACGCGACTTTGTTTAGCGAACTGATGCGTTAATGGCACTAGTTCGGCAAGTTTTGCATCGATGTTTCTGCAGTAACGAAACCGTCCGAAACGGCTCAAAACATGAGTTATGGGTCCAATGGAGTGGATCGGGTGCGTTCGTTGCGAAAAATTTGGACGCGACTTTATTTAGCGAACTTGTGCGTTAATGGCACCAGTTCGGCCAGTTTTGCATCAACTTTTGTGCATTAACCAAACGGTCCGAAACGCCCCAAAATATGACTTTTGGGTCCAAAGGAGTGGATCGGATGCGTTCGATGCGAAAAATTCCGACGCGACTTTGTTTAGCAAACTTGTGCGCTAATGGCACCAGTTCGGCCAGTTTTGCATCGACTATTGTGCAGTAACGAAACGGCCCGACATGCCCCAAAACATGAGTTTTGGGTCCAATGGAGTGGATCGGGTGCGTTCGTTGCGAAAAATTCGGACGCGACTTTATTTAGCGAACTTGTGCGTTAATGGCACCAGTTCGGCCAGCTTTGCATCGACTTTTTTGCAGTAACCAAACGGTCCGAAACGCCCCATAATATGAGTTTTGGGTCCAATGGAGTGGATCGGGTGCGTTCATTGCGAAAAATTCCGACGCGACTTTGTTTCGCGAACTTGTGCGTTAATGGCACAAGTTCGGCCAGTTTTGCATCGACTTTCATGCAGTAACGAAATGGTCCGAAACGTCCCAACACATGAGTTATGGGTCCAATGGAGTGGATTGGGTGCGTTCGTTGCGAAAAATTCGGACGCGACTTTATTTAGCGAACTTGTGCGTTAATGGCACCAGTTCGGCCAGCTTTGCATCGACTTTTTTCCAGTAACCAAACGGTCCGAAACGCCCCAAAACATGAGTTTTGAGTCCAATGAGTGGATCGGGTGCGTTCATTGCGAAAAATTCCGACGTGACTTTGTTTCGCGAACTTGTGCGTTAATGGCACCAGTTCGGCCAGTTTTGCATCGACTTTTGTGCAGTGACCAAACGGTCCGAAACGGCTCAAAACATGAGTTTTGGGACAATGGAGTGGATCAGGTGCGTTCATTGCGAAAAATTCCGACGCGACTTTGTTTCGCGAACTTGTGCGTTAATGGCACCAGTTCGGCCATTTGTGCATCGACTTTCATGCAGTAATGAAATGGTCCGAAACGTCCCAACACATGAGTTATGGGTCCAATGGAGTGGATCGGGTGCGTTCGTTGCGAAAAATTCGGACGCGACTTTGTTTTGCGAACTTGTGCGTTAATGGCTCCAGTTCGGCCAGTTTTGCATCGACTTTTGTGCAGTAATGAAACGGTCCGAAACGCCCCATAATATGAGTTTTGGGTCCAATGGAGTGGATCGGGTGCGTTCGTTGCGAAAAATTCCGACGCGACTTTGTTTAACGAACTTGTGCGTTAATGGCACCAGTTTGGCCAGCTTTGCATCGACTTTTTTGCAGTAACCAAACGGTCCCAAACGCCCCAAAACATGAGTTTTGGGTCCAATGGAGTGGATCGGGTGCGTTCATTGCGAAAAATTCCAACGCGACTTTGTTCCGCGAACTTGTGCGTTAATGGCACCAGTTCGACCAGTTTTGCATCGAATTTTGTGCAGTATCCAAACGGTCCGAAACGCCCCAAAACATGACTTTTGGGTCCAATGGAGTGGATCGGGTACGTTCGTTGCGAAAAATTCCGACGCGACTTTGTTTAGCGAACTTGTGCGTTAATGGCACTAGTTCGGCAAGTTTTGCATCGACGTTTCTGCAGTAACAAAACGGTCCGAAACGGCTCAAAACTTGAGTTATGGGTCCAATGGAGTGGATGGGGTGCGTTCGTTGCGAAAAATTCGGACGCGACTTTGTTCAGCGAACTTGTGCGTTAATGGCACCAGTTCGGCCAGTTTTGCATCGACTTTTGTGCAGTAACCAAACGGTCCGAAACGGCTCAAAACATGAGTTATGGGTCCAATGGAGTGGATCGGGTGCGTTCCTTGCGAAAAATTTGGACGCGACTTTGTTTAGCGAACTTGTGTGTTAATGGCACCAGTTCGGCCAGTTTTGCATCAACTTTTGTGCAGTAAGCAAACGGTCCGAAACGCCCCAAAACATGAGTTTTGGGTCCAATGGAGTGGATCGGGTGCGTTCATTGCGAAAAATTCCGACGCGACTTTGTTTAGCGAACTTGTGTCTTAATGGCACCAGTTCGGCCAGTTTTGCTTCGACTTTTTTGCTGTAACAAAACGATCCGAAACGCCCCAAAACATGAGTTTTGGATCCAATGGAGTGGATTGGATGCGTTCGTTGCGAAAATTTCCGACGTGGCTTTATTTAGCGAACTTGTGCATTAATGGCACCAGTTCGGCCAGTTTTGCATCGAGTTCTTTGCAGTAACAAAACGGTCCGAAATGCCCCAAAACATGAGTTTTGGATCCAATGGAGTGGATCGGGTGCGTTCGTTGCCGAAAATTCGGACGCGACTTTGTTTAGCGAACTGATGCGTTAATGGCACTAGTTCGGCAAGTTTTGCATCGATGTTTCTGCAGTAACGAAACCGTCCGAAACGGCTCAAAACATGAGTTATGGGTCCAATGGAGTGGATCGGGTGCGTTCGTTGCGAAAAATTTGGACGCGACTTTATTTAGCGAACTTGTGCGTTAATGGCACCAGTTCGGCCAGTTTTGCATCAACTTTTGTGCATTAACCAAACGGTCCGAAACGCCCCAAAATATGACTTTTGGGTCCAAAGGAGTGGATCGGATGCGTTCGATGCGAAAAATTCCGACGCGACTTTGTTTAGCAAACTTGTGCGCTAATGGCACCAGTTCGGCCAGTTTTGCATCGACTATTGTGCAGTAACGAAACGGCCCGACATGCCCCAAAACATGAGTTTTGGGTCCAATGGAGTGGATCGGGTGCGTTCGTTGCGAAAAATTCGGACGCGACTTTATTTAGCGAACTTGTGCGTTAATGGCACCAGTTCGGCCAGCTTTGCATCGACTTTTTTGCAGTAACCAAACGGTCCGAAACGCCCCATAATATGAGTTTTGGGTCCAATGGAGTGGATCGGGTGCGTTCATTGCGAAAAATTCCGACGCGACTTTGTTTCGCGAACTTGTGCGTTAATGGCACAAGTTCGGCCAGTTTTGCATCGACTTTCATGCAGTAACGAAATGGTCCGAAACGTCCCAACACATGAGTTATGGGTCCAATGGAGTGGATTGGGTGCGTTCGTTGCGAAAAATTCGGACGCGACTTTGTTTAGCGAACTTGTGCGTTAATGGCACCAGTTCGGCCAGCTTTGCATCGACTTTTTTCCAGTAACCAAACGGTCCGAAACGCCCCAAAACATGAGTTTTGAGTCCAATGAGTGGATCGGGTGCGTTCATTGCGAAAAATTCCGACGCGACTTTGTTTCGCGAACTTGTGCGTTAATGGCCCCAGTTCGGCCAGTTTTGCATCGACTTTCATGCAGTAACGAAATGGTGCGAAATGCCCCATAACATGAGTTTTGGGTCCAATGGAGTGGATCGGGTGCGTTCGTTGCGAAAAATTCTGACGCGACTTTGTTTAGCGAACTTGTGCGTTAATGGCACCAGTTCGGCCAGCTTTGCATCGACTTTTTTGCAGTAACCAAACGGTCCGAAACGCCCCAAAACATGAGTTTTGGGTCCAATGGAGTGGATCGGGTGCGTTCGTTGCTAAAAATTCCAACGCAACTTTGTTTCGCGAACTTGTGCGTTAATGGCACCAGTTCGGCCAGTTTTGCATCGAATTTTGTGCAGTATCCAAACGGTCCGAAACGCCCCAAAACATGAGTTTTGGGTCCAATGGAGTGGATCGGGTACGTTCGTTGCGAAAAATTCCGACGCGATTTTGTTTAGCGAACTTGTGCCTTAATGGCACTAGTTCGGCAAGTTTTGCATCGATGTTTCTGCAGTAACAAAACGGTCCGAAACGGCTCAAAACATGAGTTATGGGTCCAATGGAGTGGATCGGGTGCATTCGTTGCGAAAAATTCGGACGCGACTTTGTTCAGCGAACTTGTGCGTTAATGGCACCAGTTCGGCCAGTTTTGCATCGACTTTTGTGCAGTGACCAAACGGTCCGAAACGGCTCAAAACATGAGTTTTGGGTCCAATGGAGTGGATCGGGTGCGTTCATTGCGAAAAATTCCGACGCGACTTTGTTTCGCGAACTTGTGCGTTAATGGCACCAGTTCGGCCATTTGTGCATCGACTTTCATGCAGTAATGAAATGGTCCGAAACGTCCCAACACATGAGTTATGGGTCCAATGGAGTGGATCGGGTGCGTTCGTTGCGAAAAATTCGGACGCGACTTTGTTTTGCGAACTTGTGCGTTAATGGCTCCAGTTCGGCCAGTTTTGCATCGACTTTTGTGCAGTAACGAAACGGTCCGAAACGCCCCATAATATGAGTTTTGGGTCCAATGGAGTGGATCGGGTGCGTTCGTTGCGAAAAATTCCGACGCGACTTTGTTTAACGAACTTGTGCGTTAATGGCACCAGTTTGGTCAGCTTTGCATCGACTTTTTTGCAGTAACCAAACGGTCCGAAACGCCCCAAAACATGAGTTTTGGGTCCAATGGAGTGGATCGGGTGCGTTCATTGCGAAAAATTCCAACGCGACTTTGTTCCGCGAACTTGTGCGTTAATGGCACCAGTTCGACCAGTTTTGCGTCGAATTTTGTGCAGTATCCAAATGGTCCGAAACGCCCCAAAATATGACTTTTGGGTCCAATGGAGTGGATCGGGTACGTTCGTTGCGAAAAATTCCGACGCGACTTTGTTTAGCGAACTTGTGCGTTAATGGCACTAGTTCGGCAAGTTTTGCATCGACGTTTCTGCAGTAACAAAACGGTCCGAAACGGCTCAAAACATGAGTTATGGATCCAATGGAGTGGATCGGGTGCGTTCGTTGCGAAAAATTCGGACGCGACTTTGTTCAGAGAACTTGTGCGTTAATGGCACCAGTTCGGCCAGTTTTGCATCGACTTTTGTGCAGTAACCAAACGGTCCGAAACGGCTCAAAACATGAGTTATGGGTCCAATGGAGTGGATCGGGTGCGTTCCTTGCGAAAAATTTGGACGCGACTTTGTTTAGCGAACTTGTGCGTTAATGGCACCAGTTCGACCAGTTTTGCATCGACTTTTGTGCAGTAAGAAAACGGTCCGACATGCCCCAAAACTTGAGTTTTGGGTCCAATGGAGTGGATCGGGTGCGTTCGTTGCGAAAAATTCGGACGCGACTTGGTTTAGCGAATTTGTGCGTTAATGGCACCAGTTCGGCCAGCTTTGGATCGACTTTTTTGCAGTAACCAAACGGTCCGAAACGCCCCAAAATATGAGTTTTGGGTCCAATGGTGTGGATCGGGTGCGTCCGCTGCGAAAAATTCCGACGCGACTTTGTTTAGTGAACTTGTGTCTTAATGGCGCCAGTTCGGCCAGTTTTGCTTCGACTTTTTTGGAGTAACAAAACGATCCGAAACGCCCATAAACATGAGTTTTGGATCCAATGGAGTGGATCGGATGCTTCGTTGCGAAAAAATTCTGACGCGACTTTGTTTAGCGAACTTGTGCGTTAATGGCACCAGTTCGGCCAGTTTTGCATCGACTTTCATGCAGTAACAAAATGGTCCGAAACATCCGAATACATGAGTTATGGGTCCAATGGAGTAGATCGGGTGCGTTCGTTGTGAAAAATCCCTACGCGACTTTGTTCAGCGAACTTGTGCTTTAATGGGACCAGTTCGGCCAGTTTTGCATCGACTTTCGCGCAGTAACGAAATGTTCCGAAAAGCCCCAAAACATGAGTTTTGCGTCCAATGGAGTGGATCGGGTGCGTTCATTGCGAAAAATTCCGACGCGACTTTGTTTCGCGAACTTGTGCGTTAATGGCACCAGTTCGGCCAGTTTTGCATCGACTTTTGTGCAGTAACGAAACGGTCCGAAACGCCCATAACATGAGTTTTGGGTCCAATGGAGTGGATCGGGTGCGTTCGTTATGAAAAATCCCGACGCGACTTTGTTCAGCGAACTTGTGCGTTAATGGCACCAGTTCGGCCAGTTTTGCATCGACTTTCGTGCAGTAACGAAACGTTCCGAAAAGCCCCAAAACATGAGTTTTGGGTCCAATGGAGTGGATCGGGTGCGTCTGATGCGAAAAATTCGAACACGACTATGTTTAGCGAACTTGTGCGTTAATGACACCAGTTCGGCCAGTTTTGCATCGACTTTCGTGCAGTAACGAAATGATCCGAAACATCCCAAAGCATGAGTTTTTGGTCCAATGGAGTGATCGGGTGCGTTCGTTGCAAAAAATTCGAACGCGACTTTGTTTAGCGAACTTGTGCGTTAATGGCACCAGTTCGGCCAATTTTGCATCGACCTTTGTGCAGTAACGAAACAGTCCGAAACGCCCCATAACATGAGTTTTGGGTCCTATGGAGTGGATCGGGTGCGTTCGTTGCGAAAAATTCCGACGCGACTTTGTTTTGCGAACTTGTGCGTTAATGGCTCCAGTTCGGCCAGTTTTGCATCGACTTTTGTGCAGTAACGAAACGGTCCGAAACGCCCCATAATATGAGTTTTGGGTCAAATGGAGTGGATCGGGTGCGTTCGTTGCGAAAAATTCCGACGCGACTTTGTTTAACGAACTTGTGCGTTAATGGCACCAGTTTGGCCAGCTTTGCATCGACTTTTTTGCAGTAACCAAACGGTCCGAAACGCCCCAAAACATGAGTTTTGGGTCCAATGGAGTGGATCGGGTGCGTTCATTGCGAAAAATTCCAACGCGACTTTGTTCCGCGAAATTGTGCGTTAATGGCACCTGTTCGACCAGATTTGCATCGAATTTTGTGCAGTATCCAAATGGTCCGAAACGCCCCAAAATATGACTATTGGGTCCAATGGAGTGGATCGGGTACGTTCGTTGCGAAAAATTCCGACGCGACTTTGTTTAGCGAACTTGTGCGTTAATGGCACTAGTTCGGCAAGTTTTGCATCGACGTTTCTGCAGTAACAAAACGGTCCGAAACGGCTCAAAACATGAGTTATGGGTCCAATGGAGTGGATCGGGTGCGTTCGTTGCGAAAAATTCGGACGCGACTTTGTTCAGCGAACTTGTGCGTTAATGGCACCAGTTCGGCCAGTTTTGCATCGACTTTTGTGCAGTAACCAAACGGTCCGAAACAGCTCAAAACATGAGTTTTGGGTCCAATGGAGTGGATCGGGTGCGTTCATTGCGAAAAATTCCGACGCGACTTTGTTTCGCGAACTTGTGCATTAATGGCACCAGTTCGGCCATTTGTGCATCGACTTTCATGCAGTAATGAAATGGTCCGAAACGTCCCAACACATGAGTTATGGGTCCAATGGAGTGGATCGGGTGCGTTCGTTGCGAAAAATTCGGACGCGACTTTGTTTTGCGAACTTGTGCGTTAATGGCTCCAGTTCGGCCAGTTTTGCATCGACTTTTGTGCAGTAACGAAACGGTCCGAAACGCCCCATAATATGAGTTTTGGGTCCAATGGAGTGGATCGGGTGCGTTCGTTGCGAAAAATTCCGACGCGACTTTGTTTAACGAACTTGTGCGTTAATGGCACCAGTTTGGCCAGCTTTGCATCGACTTTTTTGCAGTAACCAAACGGTCCGAAACGCCCCAAAACATGAGTTTTGGGTCCAATGGAGTGGATCGGGTGCGTTCATTGCGAAAAATTCCAACGCGATTTTGTTCCGCGAACTTGTGCGTTAATGGCACCAGTTCGACCAGTTTTGCATCGAATTTTGTGCAGTATCCAAACGGTCCGAAACGCCCCAAAATATGACTTTTGGGTCCAATGGAGTGGATCGGGTACGTTCGTTGCGAAAAATTCCGACGCGACTTTGTTTAGCGAACTTGTGCGTTAATGGCACTAGTTCGGCAAGTTTTGCATCGACGTTTCTGCAGTAACAAAACGGTCCGAAACGGCTCAAAACATGAGTTATAGGTCCAATGGAGTGGATGGGGTGCGTTCGTTGCGAAAAATTCGGACGCGACTTTGTTCAGCGAACTTGTGCGTTAATGGCACCAGTTCGGCCAGTTTTGCATCGACTTTTGTGCAGTAACCAAACGGTCCGAAACGGCTCAAAACATGAGTTATGGGTCCAATGGAGTGGATCGGGTGCGTTCCTTGCGAAAAATTTGGACGCGACTTTGTTTAGCGAACTTGTGCGTTAATGGCACCAGTTCGGCCAGTTTTGCATCAACTTTTGTGCAGTAAGCAAACGGTCCGAAACGCCCCAAAACATGAGTTTTGGGTCCAATGGAGTGGATCGGGTGCGTTCATTGCGAAAAATTCCGACGCGACTTTGTTTAGCGAACTTGTGTCTTAATGGCACCAGTTCGGCCAGTTTTGCTTCGACTTTTTTGCTGTAACAAAACGATCCGAAACGCCCCAAAACATGAGTTTTGGATCCAATGGAGTGGATTGGATGCGTTCGTTGCGAAAATTTCCGACGTGGCTTTATTTAGCGAACTTGTGCATTAATGGCACCAGTTCGGCCAGTTTTGCATCGAGTTCTTTGCAGTAACAAAACGGTCCGAAATGCCCCAAAACATGAGTTTTGGATCCAATGGAGTGGATCGGGTGCGTTCGTTGCCGAAAATTTGGACGCGACTTTGTTTAGCGAACTGATGCGTTAATGGCACTAGTTCGGCAAGTTTTGCATCGATGTTTCTGCAGTAACGAAACCGTCCGAAACGGCTCAAAACATGAGTTATGGGTCCAATGGAGTGGATCGGGTGCGTTCGTTGCGAAAAATTTGGACGCGACTTTATTTAGCGAACTTGTGCGTTAATGGCACCAGTTCGGCCAGTTTTGCATCAACTTTTGTGCATTAACCAAACGGTCCGAAACGCCCCAAAATATGACTTTTGGGTCCAAAGGAGTGGATCGGATGCGTTCGATGCGAAAAATTCCGACGCGACTTTGTTTAGCAAACTTGTGCGCTAATGGCACCAGTTCGGCCAGTTTTGCATCGACTATTGTGCAGTAACGAAACGGCCCGACATGCCCCAAAACATGAGTTTTGGGTCCAATGGAGTGGATCGGGTGCGTTCGTTGCGAAAAATTCGGACGCGACTTTATTTAGCGAACTTGTGCGTTAATGGCACCAGTTCGGCCAGCTTTGCATCGACTTTTTTGCAGTAACCAAACGGTCCGAAACGCCCCATAATATGAGTTTTGGGTCCAATGGAGTGGATCGGGTGCGTTCATTGCGAAAAATTCCGACGCGACTTTGTTTCGCGAACTTGTGCGTTAATGGCACAAGTTCGGCCAGTTTTGCATCGACTTTCATGCAGTAACGAAATGGTCCGAAACGTCCCAACACATGAGTTATGGGTTCAATGGAGTGGATTGGGTGCGTTCGTTGCAAAAAATTCGGACGCGACTTTGTTTAGCGAACTTGTGCGTTAATGGCACCAGTTCGGCCAGCTTTGCATCGACTTTTTTCCAGTAACCAAACGGTCCGAAACGCCCCAAAACATGAGTTTTGAGTCCAATGAGTGGATCGGGTGCGTTCATTGCGAAAAATTCCGACGCGACTTTAACTTGTGCGTTAATGGCATCAGTTCGGCCAGTTTTGCATCGACTTTTGTGCAGTAACGAAACGGTCCGAAACGCCCCAAAATATGAGTTTTGGGTCCAATGGAGTGGATTGGGTGCGTTCGTTGCCAAAAATTCCAACGCGACTTTGTTTAGCGAACTTGTGCGTTAATGCACCAGTTCGGCCATTTTTGCATCGACTTTTCTGCAGTAACGAAACTGTCCGAAATACCCCAAAACATGAGTTTTGGATCCAATGGAGTGGATAGGGTGCGTTCGTTGCGAAAAATTCGGACGCGACTTTGTTTAGCGAACTTGTACGTTAATGGCACGAGTTCGGCAAGTTTTGCATCGACTTTTCTGCAGTAACGAAACGGTCCGAAACGTCCCAAAACATGAGTTATGGGTCCAATGGAGTGGATCGGGTGCGTTCGTTGCGAAAAATTCGGACGCGACTTTGTTTAGCGAACTTGTGCGTTAATGGCACTAGTTTGGCTAGTTTTGCATCGACTTTTCTGCAGTAACGAAACAGTCCGAAACGGCTCAAAACATGAGTTATGGGTCCAATGGAGTGGATCGGGTGCGTTCGTTGCGAAAAAATCGGACGCGACTTTGTTTAGCGAACTTTTGCGTTAATGGCACCAGTTCGGCCAGTTTTGCATCGACTTTTGTGCAGTAACCAAACGTTCCGAAACGCCCCAAAACATAAGTTTTGGGTCCAATGGAGTGGATCGGGTGCGTCGAAAAATTCCGACGCGACTTTGTTTCACGAACTTTTGCGTTAATGGCACCAGTTCGACCAGTTTTGCATCGAATTTTGTGCAGTAACGAAACGGTCCAAAACGCCCCAAAACATGAGTTTTGGGTCCAATGGAGTGGATCGGGTGCCTTCGTTGCGAAAAATTCGGACGCGACTTTGTTTAGCGAACTTGTGCGTTAATGGCACCAGTTCGGCCAGTTTTGCATCGACTTTTGTGCAGTAACCAAACGGTCCGAAACGCCCCAAAACATGAGTTTTGGTTCCAATGGAGTGGATCGGGTGAGTTCATAGCGAAAAATTCCGACGCGACTTTGTTTCACGAACCTGTGCGTTAATGGCACCAGTTCGACCAGTTTTGCATCGAATTTTGTGCAGTAACGAAACAGTCCAAAACGCCCCAAAACATGAGTTTTGGGTCCAATGGAGTGGATCGGGTGCGTTCGTTGCGAAAAATCCCGACGCGACTTTGTTTAGCGAACTTGGGCGTTAATGGTACCAGTTCGGCCAGTTTTGCATCGACTTTCGTGCAGTAACGAAATGGTCCGAAACGTCCCAAAACATGAGTTTTGGGTCCAATGTAGTGGATCGGGTGCGTTCGTTGCGAAAAATTCCGACGCGACTTTGTTTAGCGAACATGTGCGTTAATGGCACCAGTTCGGCCAGTTTTGCATCGACTTTTATGCAGTAACGGAACGGTCCGAAATGCCCCAAAACATGAGTTTTGGGTCCAATGGAGTTGATCGGGTGCGTTCGTTGCGAAAAATCCTGATGCAACTTTGTTTAGCGAACTTGTGCGTTAATGGTACCAGTTCAGCCAGTTTTGCATCGACTTTCGTGCACTAACGAAATGGTCTGAAACGTCCCAAAACATGAGTTATGGGTCCAATGGAGTGGATCGGGTGCGTTCGTTGGGAAAAATTCGGACGCGACTTTGTTTAGCGAACTTGTGCGTTAATGGCACCAGTTCGGCCAGTTTTGCATCGACTTTTGTGCAGTAACGAAACGGTCCGAAACGCCCCAAAATATGAGTTTTGGGTCCAATGGAGTGGATCGGGTGCGTTCGTTGCCAAAAATTCCAACGCGACTTTGTTTAGCGAACTTGTGCGTTAATGCACCAGTTCGGCCATTTTTGCATCGACTTTTCTGCAGTAACGAAACTGTCCGAAATACCCCAAAACATGAGTTTTGGATCCAATGGAGTGGATAGGGTGCGTTCGTTGCGAAAAATTCGGACGCGACTTTGTTTAGCGAACTTGTACGTTAATGGCACGAGTTCGGCAAGTTTTGCATCGACTTTTCTGCAGTAACGAAACGGTCCGAAACGTCCCAAAACATGAGTTATGGGTCCAATGGAGTGGATCGGGTGCGTTCGTTGCGAAAAATTCGGACGCGACTTTGTTTAGCGAACTTGTGCGTTAATGGCACTAGTTTGGCCAGTTTTGCATCGACTTTTCTGCAGTAACGAAACGGTCCGAAACGGCTCAAAACATGAGTTATGGGTCCAATGGAGTGGATCGGGTGAGTTCGTTGCGAAAAAATCGGACGCGACTTTGTTTAGCGAACTTTTGCGTTAATGGCACCAGTTCGGCCAGTTTTGCATCGACTTTTGTGCAGTAACCAAACGTTCCGAAACGCCCCAAAACATAAGTTTTGGGTCCAATGGAGTGGATCGGGTGCGTCGAAAAATTCCGACGCGACTTTGTTTCACGAACTTTTGCGTTAATGGCACCAGTTCGACCAGTTTTGCATCGAATTTTGTGCAGTAACGAAACGGTCCAAAACGCCCCAAAACATGAGTTTTGGGTCCAATGGAGTGGATCGGGTGCCTTCGTTGCGAAAAATTCGGACGCGACTTTGTTTAGCGAACTTGTGCGTTAATGGCACCAGTTCGGCCAGTTTTGCATCGACTTTTGTGCAGTAACCAAACGGTCCGAAACGCCCCAAAACATGAGTTTTGGTTCCAATGGAGTGGATCGGGTGAGTTCATAGCGAAAAATTCCGACGCGACTTTGTTTCACGAACCTGTGCGTTAATGGCACCAGTTCGACCAGTTTTGCATCGAATTTTGTGCAGTAACGAAACAGTCCAAAACGCCCCAAAACATGAGTTTTGGGTCCAATGGAGTGGATCGGGTGCGTTCGTTGCGAAAAATCCCGACGCGACTTTGTTTAGCGAACTTGGGCGTTAATGGTACCAGTTCGGCCAGTTTTGCATCGACTTTCGTGCAGTAACGAAATGGTCCGAAACGTCCCAAAACATGAGTTTTGGGTCCAATGTAGTGGATCGGGTGCGTTCGTTGCGAAAAATTCCGACGCGACTTTGTTTAGCGAACATGTGCGTTAATGGCACCAGTTCGGCCAGTTTTGCATCGACTTTTATGCAGTAACGGAACGGTCCGAAATGCCCCAAAACATGAGTTTTGGGTCCAATGGAGTTGATCGGGTGCGTTCGTTGCGAAAAATCCTGATGCAACTTTGTTTAGCGAACTTGTGCGTTAATGGTACCAGTTCAGCCAGTTTTGCATCGACTTTCGTGCACTAACGAAATGGTCTGAAACGTCCCAAAACATGAGTTATGGGTCCAATGGAGTGGATCGGGTGCGTTCGTTGGGAAAAATTCGGACGCGACTTTGTTTAGCGAACTTGTGCGTTAATGGCACCAGTTCGGCCAGTTTTGCATCGACTTTTGTGCAGTAACGAAACGGTCCGAAACGCCCCAAAATATGAGTTTTGGGTCCAATGGAGTGGATCGGGTGCGTTCGTTGCCAAAAATTCCAACGCGACTTTGTTTAGCGAACTTGTGCGTTAATGCACCAGTTCGGCCATTTTTGCATCGACTTTTCTGCAGTAACGAAACTGTCCGAAATACCCCAAAACATGAGTTTTGGATCCAATGGAGTGGATAGGGTGCGTTCGTTGCGAAAAATTCGGACGCGACTTTGTTTAGCGAACTTGTACGTTAATGGCACGAGTTCGGCAAGTTTTGCATCGACTTTTCTGCAGTAACGAAACGGTCCGAAACGTCCCAAAACATGAGTTATGGGTCCAATGGAGTGGATCGGGTGCGTTCGTTGCGAAAAATTCGGACGCGACTTTGTTTAGCGAACTTGTGCGTTAATGGCACTAGTTTGGCCAGTTTTGCATCGACTTTTCTGCAGTAACGAAACGGTCCGAAACGGCTCAAAACATGAGTTATGGGTCCAATGGAGTGGATCGGGTGAGTTCGTTGCGAAAAAATCGGACGCGACTTTGTTTAGCGAACTTTTGCGTTAATGGCACCAGTTCGGCCAGTTTTGCATCGACTTTTGTGCAGTAACCAAACGTTCCGAAACGCCCCAAAACATAAGTTTTGGGTCCAATGGAGTGGATCGGGTGCGTCGAAAAATTCCGACGCGACTTTGTTTCACGAACTTGTGCGTTAATGGCACCAGTTCGACCAGTTTTGCATCGAATTTTGTGCAGTAACGAAACGGTCCAAAACGCCCCAAAACATGAGTTTTGGGTCCAATGGAGTGGATCGGGTGCGTTCGTTGCGAAAAATTCGGACGCGACTTTGTTTAGCGAACTTGTGCGTTAATGCCACCAGTTCGGCCAGTTTTGCATCGACTTTTGTGCAGTAACCAAACGGTCCGAAACGCCCCAAAATATGAGTTTTGGTTCCAATGGAGTGGATCGGGTGCGTTCATAGCGAAAAATTCCGACGCGACTTTGTTTCACGAACCTGTGCGTTAATGGCACCAGTTCGACCAGTTTTGCATCGAATTTTGTGCAGTAACGAAACAGTCCAAAACACCCCAAAACATGAGTTTTGGGTCCAATGGAGTGGATCGGGTGCGTTCGTTGCGAAAAATCCCGACGCGACTTTGTTTAGCGAACTTGGGCGTTAATGGTACCAGTTCGGCCAGTTTTGCATCGACTTTCGTCCAGTAACGAAATGGTCCGAAACGTCCCAAAACATGAGTTTTGGGTCCAATGTAGTGGATCGGGTGCGTTCGTTGCGAAAAATTCCGACGCGACTTTGTTTAGCGAACATGTGCGTTAATGGCACCAGTTCGGCCAGTTTTGCATCGACTTTTATGCAGTAACGGAACGGTCCGAAATGCCCCAAAACATGAGTTTTGGGTCCAATGGAGTTGATCGGGTGCGTTCGTTGCGAAAAATCCTGATGCAACTTTGTTTAGCGAACTTGTGCGTTAATGGTACCAGTTCGGCCAGTTTTGCATCGACTTTCGTGCACTAACGAAATTGTCTGAAACGTCCAGAAACATGAGTTTTGGCTCCATTGGAGTGGATCGGGTGATTTCGTTGCGAAAAATTTCGACGCGACTTTGTTTAGCGAACTTGTGCGTTAATGGCACCAGTTCGGCCAGTTTTGCATCGACATTTGTGCAGTAACGAAACGATCCGAAACGCCCCAAAACATGGGTTTTGGTTCCGATGGAGTTGATCGGATGCGTTCGTTGCGAAAAATTCCGACGGGACTTTGTTTAGCGAACTTGTGCCTTAATGGCACCAGTTCGACCGGTTTTGCATCGACTTCCGTGCAGTAACGAAATGGTCCGAAACGTCCGAAAATATGAGTTTTGGGTCCAATGAAGTGGATCGGGTGCGTTCGTTGCGAAAAATCCCGACGCGACTTTGTTTAGCGAACTTGTGTGTTAATGGTACCAGTTCGGCCAATTTTGCATCAAATTTCGTGCAGTAACGAAATGGTCCGAAACATACCAAAACATGAGTTTTTGGTCCAATAGAGTGGATCGGGTGCGTTCGTTGCCAAAAATTCCGCAGTGACTTTGTTTAGCGAACTTGTGAGTTAATGGCACCAGTTCGGCCAGTTTTGCATCGACTTTTGTGCAGTAACGAAACGGTCCGAAATGCCCCATAACATGAGTTTTGGGTCCAATGGAATCAATCGGGTGCATTCGTTGCGAAAAATACGGACGCGACTTTGTTTAGCGAACTTGTGCGTTAAAGGCACTAGTTCGGCAAGTTGTTCATCGACTTTTGTGCAGTAACGAAATGGTCCAAAACGTCCCAAAACATGAGTTATGGGTCCAATGGAGTGGATCGGGTGCGTTCGTTGGGAAAAATTCGGACGCGACTTTGTTTAGCGAACTTGTGCGTTAATGGCACCAGTTCGGCCAGTTTTGCATCGACTTTTGTGCAGTAACGAAACGGTCCGAAACGCCCCAAAATATGAGTTTTGGGTCCAATGGAGTGGATCGGGTGCCTTCGTTGCCAAAAATTCCAACGCGACTTCGTTTAGCGAACTTGTGCGTTAATGCACCAGTTCGGCCATTTTTGCATCGACTTTTCTGCAGTAACGAAACTGTCCGAAATGCCCCAAAACATGAGTTTTGGATCCAATGGAGTGGATAGGGTGCGTTCGTTGCGAAAAATTCGGACGCGACTTTGTTTAGCGAACTTGTACGTTAATGGCACGAGTTCGGCAAGTGTTGCATCGACTTTTCTACAGTAACGAAACGGTCCGAAACGTCCCAAAACATGAGTTATGGGTCCAATGGAGTGGATCGGGTGCGTTCGTTGCGAAAAATTCGGACGCGACTTTGTTTAGCGAACTTGTGCGTTAATGGCACTAGTTTGGCCAGTTTTGCATCGACTTTTCTGCAGTAACGAAACGGTCCGAAACGGCTCAAAACATGAGTTATGGGCCCAATGGAGTGGATCGGGTGCGTTCGTTGCGAAAAATTCGGACGCGACTTTGTTTAGCGAACTTTTGCGTTAATGGCACCAGTTCGGCCAGTTTTGCATCGACTTTTGTGCAGTAACCAAACGTTCCGAAACGCCCCAAAACATAAGTTTTGGGTCCAATGGAGTGGATCGGGTGCGTCGAAAAATTCCGACGCGACTTTGTTTCACGAACTTGTGCGTTAATGGCACCAGTTCGACCAGTTTTGCATCGAATTTTGTGCAGTAACGAAACGGTCCAAAACGCCCCAAAACATGAGTTTTGGGTCCAATGGAGTGGATCGGGTGCGTTCGTTGCGAAAAATTCGGACGCGACTTTGTTTAGCGAACTTGTGCGTTAATGGCACCAGTTCGGCCAGTTTTGCATCGACTTTTGTGCAGTAACCAAACGGTCCGAAACGCCCCAAAACATGAGTTTTGGTTCCAATGGAGTGGATCGGGTGCGTTCATAGCGAAAAATTCCGACGCGACTTTGTTTCACGAACCTGTTCGTTAATGGCACCAGTTCGACCAGTTTTGCATCGAATTTTGTGCAGTAACGAAACGGTCCAAAACGCCCCAAAACATGAGTTTTGGGTCCAATGGAGTGGATCGGGTGCGTTCGTTGCGAAAAATCCCGACGCGACTTTGTTTAGCGAACTTGGGCGTTAATGGTACCAGTTCGGCCAGTTTTGCATCGACTTTCGTGCAGTAACGAAATGGTCCGAAACGTCCCAAAACATGAGTTTTGGGTCCAATGTAGTGGATCGGGTGCGTTCGTTGCGAAAAATTCCGACGGGACTTTGTTTAGCGAACATGTGCGTTAATGGCACCAGTTCGGCCAGTTTTGCATCGACTTTTATGCAGTAACGGAACGGTCCGAAATGCCCCCAAACATGAGTTTTGGGTCCAATGGAGTTGATCGGGTGCGTTCGTTGCGAAAAATCCTGATGCAACTTTGTTTAGCGAACTTGTGCGTTAATGGTACCAGTTCGGCCAGTTTTGCATCGACTTTCGTGCACTAACGAAATGGTCTGAAACGTCCAGAAACATGAGTTTTGGCTCCATTGGAGTGGATCGGGTGATTTCGTTGCGAAAAATTCCGACGCGACTTTGTTTAGCGAACTTGTGCGTTAATGGCACCAGTTCGGCCAGTTTTGCATCGACATTTGTGCAGTAACGAAATGATCCGAAATGCCCCAAAACATGGGTTTTGGTTCCAATGGAGTGGATCGGATGCGTTCGTTGCGAAAAATTCCGACGGGACTTTGTTTAGCGAACTTGTGCCTTAATGGCACCAGTTCGGCCGGTTTTGCATCGACTTCCGTGCAGTAACGAAATGGTCCGAAACGTCCGAAAATATGAGTTTTGGATCCAATGAAGTGGATCGGGTGCGTTCGTTGCGAAAAATCCCGACGCGACTTTGTTTAGCGAACTTGTGTGTTAATGGTACCAGTTCGGCCAGTTTTGCATCGACTTTCGTGCAGTAACGAAATGGTCCGAAACATACCAAAACATGAGTTTTTGGTCCAATTGAGTGGATCGGGTGCGTTCGTTGCCAAAAATTCCGCAGTGACTTTGTTTAGCGAACTTGTGAGTTAATGGCACCAGTTCGGCCAGTTTTGCATCAACTTTTGTGCAGTAAAGAAACGGTCCGAAATGCCCCATAACATGAGTTTTGGGTCCAATGGAATCAATCGGGTGCATTCGTTGCGAAAAATACGGACGCGACTTTGTTTAGCGAACTTGTGCGTTAAAGGCACTAGTTCGGCAAGTTGTTCATCGACTTTTGTGCAGTAACGAAATGGTCCAAAACGTCCCAAAACATGAGTTATGGGTCCAATGGAGTGGATCGGGTGCGTTCGTTGGGAAAAATTCGAACGCGACTTTGTTTAGCGAACTTGTGCGTTAATGGCACCAGTTCGGCCAGTTTTGCATCGACTTTTGTGCAGTAACGAAACGGTCCGAAACGCCCCAAAATATGAGTTTTGGGTCCAATGGAGTGGATCGGGTGCGTTCGTTGCCAAAAATTCCAACGCGACTTTGTTTAGCGAACTTGTGCGTTAATGCACCAGTTCGGCCATTTTTGCATCGACTTTTCTGCAGTAACGAAACTGTCCGAAATGCCCCAAAACATGAGTTTTGGATCCAATGGTGTGGATAGGGTGCGTTCGTTGCGAAAAATTCGGACGCGATTTTGTTTAGCGAACTTGTACGTTAATGGCACGAGTTCGGCAAGTTTTGCATCGACTTTTCTGCAGTAACGAAACGGTCCGAAACGTCCCAAAACATGAGTTATGGGTCCAATGGAGTGGATCGGGTGCGTTCGTTGCGAAAAATTCGGACGCGACTTTGTTTAGCGAACTTGTGCGTTAAAGGCACAAGTTTGGCCAGTTTTGCATCGACTTTTCTGCAGTAACGAAACGGTCCGAAACGGCTCAAAACATGAGTTATGGGTCCAATGGAGTGGATCGGGTGCGTTCGTTGCGAAAAATTCGGACGCGACTTTGTTTAGCGAACTTTTGCGTTAATGGCACCAGTTCGACCAGTTTTGCATCGACTTTTGTGCAGTAACCAAACGTTCCGAAACGCCCCAAAACATAAGTTTTGGGTCCAATGGAGTGGATCGGGTGCGTCGAAAAATTCCGACGCGACTTTGTTTCACGAACTTGTGCGTTAATGGCACCAGTTCGACCAGTTTTGCATCGAATTTTGTGCAGTAACGAAACGGTCCAAAACGCCCCAAAACATGAGTTTTGGGTCCAATGGAGTGGATCGGGTGCGTTCGTTGCGAAAAATTCGGACGTGACTTTGTTTAGCGAACTTTTGCGTTAATGGCACCAGTTCGGCCAGTTTTGTATCGACTTTTGTGCAGTAACCAAACGGTCCGAAACGCCCCAAAACATAAGTTTTGGGTCCAATGGAGTGGATCGGGTGCGTTTGTTGCGAAAAATTCCGACGCGACTTTGTTTAGCGAACTTGTGCATTAATGGCACCAGTTCGGCCAGTTTTGCATCGACTTTTGTGCAGTAACGAAACGGTCCGAAATGCCACAAAACATTAGTTTTGGGTCCAATGGAGTGGATCGGGTGCATTCGTTGCGAAAAATCCGGACGCGACTTTGTTTAGCGAACTTGTGCGTCAATGGTACCAGTTCGGCCAGTTTTGCATCAACTTTTTTGCAGAACGAAACGTTCCGAAAGGCCCCAAAACATGAGTTTTGGGTCCAATGGAGTGGATCGGGTGCGTTCGTTGCGAAAAATTCCGACGCGACTTTGTTTAGCGAACTTGTGCGTTAATGGCACCGGTTCGGCCAGTTTTGCCTCGACTTTTATGCAGTAATGAAACGGTCCGAAATGCCCCAAAACATGAGTTTTGGGTCCAATGGAGAGGATCGGGTGCGTTCGTTGCGAGAAATTCTGATGCGACTTTGATTAGCGAACTTGTGCGTTAATGGAACGAGTTCGGCCAGTTTTGCATCGACTTTTCTGCAGTAACAAAACGTTCTGAAACGCCCCAAAACATGAGTTTTGGGTCCAATGGAGTGGATCGGCTGCGTTCGTTGCGAAAAATTCGGATGCGACTTTGTTTAGCGAACTTGTGCGTTAATGGCACTAGTTTGGCCAGTTTTGCATCGACTTTTCTGCAGTAACGAAACATTCCGAAACGGCTCAAAACATGAGTTATGGGTCCAATGGAGTGGATCGGGTGCGTTCGTTGCGAAAAATTCGGACGCGACTTTGTTTAGCGAACTTTTGCGTTAATGGCACCAGTTCGGCCAGTTTTGCATCGACTTTTGTGCAGTAACCAAACGTTCCGAAACGCCCCAAAACATAAGTTTTGGGTCCAATGGAGTGGATCGGGTGCGTTCGTTCCGAAAAAATCCGACGTGACTTTGTTTAGCGAACTTGTGCATTAATGGCACCAGTTCGGCCAGTTTTGCATCGACTTTTTTGCAGTAACGAAACGTTCCGAAAAACCCCAAAACATGAGTTTTGGGTCCAATGGAGAGGATCGGGTGCGTTCGTGGTGAAAAATTCCGACGTGACTTTGTTAGCGAACATGTGCGTTAATGGCACCAGTTTTGCATCGACTTTTGTGCAGTAACGAAACGGTCCGAAACGCCCCAAAACATGAGTTTTGGGTCCAATGGAGTTGATCGGGTGCGTTCGTTGCCAAAAATTCCAACGCGACTTTGTTTAGCGAACTTGTGCGTTAATGCACCAGTTCGGCCATTTTTGCATCGACTTTTCTGCAGTAACGAAACTGTCCGAAATGCCCCAAAACATGAGTTTTGGATCCAATGGAGTGGATAGGGTGCGTTCGTTGCGAAAAATTCGGACGCGACTTTGTTTAGCGAACTTGTGCGTTAATGGCACGAGTTCGGCAAGTTTTGCATCGACTTTTCCGCAGTGACTTTGTTTAGCGAACTTGTGAGTTAATGGCACCAGTTCGGCCAGTTTTGCATCAACTTTTGTGCAGTAAAGAAACGGTCCGAAATGCCCCATAACATGAGTTTTGGGTCCAATGGAATCAATCGGGTGCATTCATTGCGAAAAATACGGACGCGACTTTGTTTAGCGAACTTGTGCGTTAAAGGCACTAGTTCGGCAAGTTGTTCATCGACTTTTGTGCAGTAACGAAATGGTCCAAAACGTCCCAAAACATGAGTTATGGGTCCAATGGAGTGGATCGGGTGCGTTCGTTGGGAAAAATTCGAACGCGACTTTGTTTAGCGAACTTGTGCGTTAATGGCACCAGTTCGGCCAGTTTTGCATCGACTTTTGTGCAGTAACGAAACGGTCCGAAACGCCCCAAAATATGAGTTTTGGGTCCAATGGAGTGGATCGGGTGCGTTCGTTGCCAAAAATTCCAACGCGACTTTGTTTAGCGAACTTGTGCGTTAATGCACCAGTTCGGCCATTTTTGCATCGACTTTTCTGCAGTAACGAAACTGTCCGAAATGCCCCAAAACATGAGTTTTGGATCCAATGGAGTGGATAGGGTGCGTTCGTTGCGAAAAATTCGGACGCGACTTTGTTTAGCGAACTTGTACGTTAATGGCACGAGTTCGGCAAGTTTTGCATCGACTTTTCTGCAGTAACGAAACGGTCCGAAACGTCCCAAAACATGAGTTATGGGTCCAATGGAGTGGATCGGGTGCGTTCGTTGCGAAAAATTCGGACGTGACTTTGTTTAGCGAACTTGTGCGTTAAAGGCACTAGTTTGGCCAGTTTTGCATCGACTTTTCTGCAGTAACGAAACGGTCCGAAACGGCTCAAAACATGAGTTATGGGTCCAATGGAGTGGATCGGGTGCGTTCGTTGCGAAAAATTCGGACGCGACTTTGTTTAGCGAACTTTTGCGTTAATGGCACCAGTTCGGCCAGTTTTGCATCGACTTTTGTGCAGTAACCAAACGTTCCGAAACGCCCCAAAACATAAGTTTTGGCTCCAATGGAGTGGATCGGGTGCGTCGAAAAATTCCGACGCGACTTTGTTTCACGAACTTGTGCGTTAATGGCACCAGTTCGACCAGTTTTGCATCGAATTTTGTGCAGTAACGAAACGGTCCAAAACGCCCCAAAACATGAGTTTTGGGTCCAATGGAGTGGATCGGGTGCGTTCGTTGCGAAAAATTCGGACGCGACTTTGTTTAGCGAACTTGTGCGTTAATGGCACCAGTTCGGCCAGTTTTGCATCGACTTTTGTGCAGTAACGAAACGGTCCGAAACGCCCCAAAATATGAGTTTTGGGTCCAATGGAGTGGATCGGGTGCGTTCGTTGCCAAAAATTCCAACGCGACTTTGTTTAGCGAACTTGTGCGTTAATGCACCAGTTCGGCCATTTTTGCATCGACTTTTCTGCAGTAACGAAACTGTCCGAAATGCCCCAAAACATGAGTTTTGGATCCAATGGAGTGGATAGGGTGCGTTCGTTGCGAAAAATTCGGACGCGACTTTGTTTAGCGAACTTGTACGTTAATGGCACGAGTTCGGCAAGTTTTGCATCGACTTTTCTGCAGTAACGAAACGGTCCGAAACGTCCCAAAACATGAGTTATGGGTCCAATGGAGTGGATCGGGTGCGTTCGTTGCGAAAAATTCGGACGCGACTTTGTTTAGCGAACTTGTGCGTTAAAGGCACTAGTTTGGCCAGTTTTGCATCGACTTTTCTGCAGTAACGAAACGGTCCGAAACGGCTCAAAACATGAGTTATGGGTCCAATGGAGTGGATCGGGTGCGTTCGTTGCGAAAAATTCGGACGCGACTTTGTTTAGCGAACTTTTGCGTTAATGGCACCAGTTCGGCCAGTTTTGCATCGACTTTTGTGCAGTAACCAAACGTTCCGAAACGCCCCAAAACATAAGTTTTGGGTCCAATGGAGTGGATCGGGTGCGTCGAAAAATTCCGACGCGACTTTGTTTCACGAACTTGTGCGTTAATGGCACCAGTTCGACCAGTTTTGCATCGAATTTTGTGCAGTAACGAAACGGTCCAAAACGCCCCAAAACATGAGTTTTGGGTCCAATGGAGTGGATCGGGTGCGTTCGTTGCGAAAAATTCGGACGCGACTTTGTTTAGCGAACTTGTGCGTTAATGGCACCAGTTCGGCCAGTTTTGCATCGACTTTTGTGCAGTAACCAAACGGTCCGAAACGCCCCAAAACATGAGTTTTGGTTCCAATGGAGTGGATCGGGTGCGTTCATAGCGAAAAATTCCAACGCGACTTTGTTTCACGAACTTGTGTGTTAATGGCACCAGTTCGACCAGTTTTGCATCGAATTTTGTGCAGTAACGAAACGGTCCAAAACGCCCCAAAACATGAGTTTTGGGTCCAATGGAGTGGATCGGGTGCGTTCGTTGCGAAAAGTCCCGACGCGACTTTGTTTAGCGAACTTGGGCGTTAATGGTACCAGTTCGGCCAGTTTTGCATCGACTTTCGTGCAGTAACGAAATGGTCCGAAACGTCCCAAAACATGAGTTTTGGGTCCAATGTAGTGGATCGGGTGCGTTCGTTGCGAAAAATTCCGACGCGACTTTGTTTAGCGAACATGTGCGTTAATGGCACCAGTTCGGCCAGTTTTGCATCGACTTTTATGCAGTAACGGAACGGTCCGAAATGCCCCAAAACATGAGTTTTGGGTCCAATGGAGTTGATCGGGTGCGTTCGTTGCGAAAAATCCTGATGCAACTTTGTTTAGCGAACTTGTGCGTTAATGGTACCAGTTCGGCCAGTTTTGCATCGACTTTCGTGCACTAACGAAATGGTCTGAAACGTCCAGAAACATGAGTTTTGGCTCCATTGGAGTGGATCGTGTGATTTCGTTGCGAAAAATTCCGACGCGACTTTGTTTAGCGAACTTGTGCGTTAATGGCACCAGTTCGGCCAGTTTTGCATCGACATTTGTGCAGTAACGAAACGATCCGAAACGCCCCAAAACATGGGTTTTGGTTCCAATCGAGTGGATCGGATGCGTTCGTTGCGAAAAATTCCGACGGGACTTTGTTTAGCGAACTTGTGCCTTAATGGCACCAGTTCGGCCGGTTTTGCATCGACTTTCGTGCAGTAACGAAATGGTCCGAAACGTCCGAAAATATGAGTTTTGGGTCCAATGAAGTGGATCGGGTGCGTTCGTTGCGAAAAATCCCGACGCGACTTTGTTTAGCGAACTTGTGTGTTAATGGTACCAGTTCGGCCAGTTTTGCATCGACTTTCGTGCAGTAACGAAATGGTCCGAAACATACCAAAACATGAGTTTTTGGTCCAATTGAGTGGATCGGGTGCGTTCGTTGCCAAAAATTCCGCAGTGACTTTGTTTAGCGAACTTGTGAGTTAATGGCACCAGTTCGGCCAGTTTTGCATCAACTTTTGTGCAGTAACGAAACGGTCCGAAATGCCCCATAACATGAGTTTTGGGTCCAATGGAATCAATCGGGTGCATTCGTTGCGAAAAATACGGACGCGACTTTGTTTAGCGAACTTGTGCGTTAAAGGCAATAGTTCGGCAAGTTGTTCATCGACTTTTGTGCAGTAACGAAATGGTCCAAAACGTCCCAAAACATGAGTTATGGGTCCAATGGAGTGGATCGGGTGCGTTCGTTGGGAAAAATTCGGACGCGACTTTGTTTAGCGAACTTGTGCGTTAATGGCACCAGTTCGGCCAGTTTTGCATCGACTTTTGTGCAGTAACGAAACGGTCCGAAACGCCCCAAAATATGAGTTTTGGGTCCAATGGAGTGGATCGGGTGCGTTCGTTGCCAAAAATTCCGACGCGACTTTGTTTAGCGAACTTGTGCGTTAATGCACCAGTTCGGCCATTTTTGCATCGACTTTTTTGCAGTAACGAAACTGTCCGAAATGCCCCAAAACACGAGTTTTGGATCCAATGGAGTGGATAGGGTGCGTTCGTTGCGAAAAATTCGGACGCGACTTTGTTTAGCGAACTTGTGCGTTAATGGCACGAGTTCGGCAAGTTTTGCATCGACTTTTCTGCAGTAACGAAACGGTCCGAAACGTCCCAAAACATGAGTTATGGGTCCAATGGAGTGGATCGGGTGCGTTCGTTGCGAAAAATTCGGACGCGACTTTGTTTAGCGAACTTATGCGTTAATGGCTCCAGTTCGGCCAGTTTTGCATCGACTTTTGTGCAGTAACTAAACGGTCCGAAACGCCCCAAAATATGAGTTTTGGGTCCAATGGAGTGGATCGGGTGCGTTCGTTGCGAAATATTCGGACGCGACTTTGTTTAGCGAACTTGTGCGTTAATGGCACCAGTTCGGCCAGTTTTGCATCGACTTTTCTGTAGTAACGAAATGGTCCGAAACGGCTCAAAACATGAGTTATGGGTTCAATGGAGTGGATCGGGTGCGTTCGTTGCGAAAAATTCGGACGCGACTTTGTTTAGCGAACTTGTGCGTTAATGGCACCAGTTCGGCCAGTTTTGCATCGACTTTTGTGCAGTAACCAAACGGTCTGAAACGCCCCAATACATGAGTTTTGGTTCCAATGGAGTGGATCGGGTGCGTTCATTGCGAAAAATTCCGACGCGACTTTGTTTCACGAACTTGTGCGTTAATGGCACCAGTTCGACCAATTTTGCATCTACTTTTTTTCAGTAACGAAACGTTCCGAAAAACCCCAAAACATGAGTTTTGGGTCCAATGGAGTGGATCGGGTGCGTTCGTGGCGAAAAATTCCGACGTGACTTTGTTTAGCGAACATGTGCGTTAATGGCACCAGTTTTGCATCGACTTTTGTGCAGTAACGAAATGGTCCGAAACGCCCCAAAACATGAGTTTTGGTCCAATGGAATTGATCGGGTGCATTCGTTGCGAAAAATCCGGACGCAACTTTATTTAGCGAACTTGTGCGTCAATGGTACCAGTTCGGCCAGTTTTGCATCGACTTTCGTGCACTAACGAAATGGTCCGAAACATCCCAAAACATGAGTTTTGGGTCCTTTGGAGTGGATCGGGTGCGTTCTTTGCGAAAAATTCGGACGTGACTTTGTTTAGCGAACTTTTGCGTTAATGGCACCAGTTCGGCCAGTTTTGCATCGACTTTTGTGCAGTAACCAAACGGTCCGAAACGCCCCAAAACATAAGTTTTGGGTCCAATGGAGTGGATCGGGTGCGTTTGTTGCGAAAAATTCCGACGCGACTTTGTTTAGCGAACTTGTGCATTAATGGCACCAGTTCGGCCAGTTTTGCATCGACTTTTGTGCAGTAACGAAACGGTCCGAAATGCCACAAAACATTAGTTTTGGGTCCAATGGAGTGGATCGGGTGCATTCGTTGCGAAAAATCCGGACGCGATTTTGTTTAGCGAACTTGTGCGTCAATGGTACCAGTTCGGCCAGTTTTGCATCAACTTTTTTGCAGAACGAAACGTTCCGAAAATCCCCAAAACATGAGTTTTGGGTCCAATGGAGTGGATCGGGTGCGTTCGTTGCGAAAAATTCCGACGCGACTTTGTTTAGCGAACTTGTGCGTTAATGGCACCGGTTCGGCCAGTTTTGCCTCGACTTTTATGCAGTAATGAAACGGTCCGAAATGCCCCAAAACATGAGTTTTGGGTCCAATGGAGTGGATCGGGTGCGTTCGTTGCGAGAAATTCTGATGCGACTTTGATTAGCGAACTTGTGCGTTAATGGAACGAGTTCGGCCAGTTTTGCATCGACTTTTCTGCAGTAACAAAACGTTCTGAAACGCCCCAAAACATGAGTTTTGGGTCCAATGGAGTGGATCGGCTGCGTTCGTTGCGAAAAATTCGGATGCGACTTTGTTTAGCGAACTTGTGCGTTAATGGCACTAGTTTGGCCAGTTTTGCATCGACTTTTCTGCAGTAACGAAACATTCCGAAACGGCTCAAAACATGAGTTATGGGTCCAATGGAGTGGATCGGGTGCGTTCGTTGCGAAAAATTCGGACGCGACTTTGTTTAGCGAACTTTTGCGTTAATGGCACCAGTTCGGCCAGTTTTGCATCGACTTTTGTGCAGTAACCAAACGTTCCGAAACGCCCCAAAACATAAGTTTTGGGTCCAATGGAGTGGATCGGGTGCGTTCGTTCCGAAAAAATCCGACGTGACTTTGTTTAGCGAACTTGTGCATTAATGGCACCAGTTCGGCCCGTTTTGCATCGACTTTTTTGCAGTAACGAAACGTTCCGAAAAACCCCAAAACATGAGTTTTGGGTCCAATGGAGTGGATCGGGTGCGTTCGTGGTGAAAAATTCCGACGTGACTTTGTTAGCGAACATGTGCGTTAATGGCACCAGTTTTGCATCGACTTTTGTGCAGTAACGAAACGGTCCGAAACGCCCCAAAACATGAGTTTTGGGTCCAATGGAGTTGATCGGGTGCGTTCGTTGCCAAAAATACGGACGCAACTTTGTTTAGCGAACTAGTGCGTCAATGGTACCAGTTCGGCCAGTTTTGCATCGACTTTCGTGCACTAACGAAATGGTCCGAAACGTCCCAAAACATGAGTTTTGGGTCCTTTGGAGTGGATCGGGTGCGTTCTTTGCGAAAAATTCGGACGTGACTTTGTTTAGCGAACTTTTGCGTTAATGGCACCAGTTTGGCCAGTTTTGCATCGACTTTTGTGCAGTAACCAAACGGTCCGAAACGCCCCAAAACATAAGTTTTGGGTCCAATGGAGTGGATCGGGTGCGTTTGTTGTGAAAAATTCCGACGCGACTTTGTTTAGCGAACTTGTGCATTAATGGCACCAGTTCGGCCAGTTTTGCATCGACTTTTGTGCAGTAACGAAACGGTCCGAAATGCCACAAAACATTAGTTTTGGGTCCAATGGAGTGGATCGGGTGCATTCGTTGCGAAAAATCCGGATGCCACTTTCTTTAGCGAACTTGTGCGTCAATGGTACCAGTTCGGCCAGTTTTGCATCAACTTTTTTTGCAGAACGAAACGTTCCGAAACGCCCCAAAACATGAGTTTTGGGTCCAATGTTGTGGATCGGGTGCGTTCGTTGCGAAAAATTCTGACGCGACTTTATTTAGCGAACTTGTGCGTTAATGGCACCGGTTCGGCCAGTTTTGCCTCGACTTTTATGCAGTAATGAAACGGTCCGAAACGCCCCAAAACATGAGTTTTGGGTCCAATGGAGTGGATCGGGTGCGTTCGTTGCGAGAAATTCTGATGCGACTTTGATTAGCGAACTTGTGCGTTAATGGCACGAGTTCGGCCAGTTTTGCATCGACTTTTCTGCAGTAACAAACGTTTTGAAACGCCCCAAAACATGAGTTTTGGGTCCAATGGAGTGGATCGGCTGCGTTCGTTGCGAAAAATTCGGATGCGACTTTGTTTAGCGAACTTGTGCATTAATGGCACGAGTTTGGCCAGTTTTGCATCGACTTTTCTGCAGTAACGAAACGGTCCGAAACGGCTCAAAACATGAGTTATGGGTCCAATGGAGTGGATCGGGTGCGTTCGTTGCGAAAAATTCGGACGCGACTTTGTTTGGCGAACTTTTGCGTTAATGGCACCAGTTCGGCCAGTTTTGCATCGACTTTTGTGCAGTAACCAAACGTTCCGAAACGCCCCAAAACATAAGTTTTGGGTCCAATGGAGTGGATCGGGTGCGTTCGTTCCGAAAAAATCCGACGTGACTTTGTTTAGCGAACTTGTGCATTAATGGCACCAGTTCGGCCAGTTTTGCATCGACTTTTTTGCAGTAACGAAACGTTCCGAAAAACCCCAAAACATGAGTTTTGGGTCCAATGGAGTGGATCGGGTGCGTTCGTGGTGAAAAATTCCGACGTGACTTTGTTAGCGAACATGTGCGTTAATGGCACCAGTTTTGCATCGACTTTTGTGCAGTAACGAAACGGTCCGAAACGCCCCAAAACATGAGTTTTGGGTCCAATGGAGTTGATCGGGTGCATTCGTTGCGAAAAATACGGACGCAACTTTGTTTAGCGAACTTGTGCGTCAATGGTACCAGTTCGGCCAGTTTTGCATCGACTTTCGTGCACTAACGAAATGGTCCGAAACGTCCCAAAACATGAGTTTTGGGTCCTTTGGAGTGGATCGGGTGCGTTCTTTGCGAAAAATTCGGACGTGACTTTGTTTAGCGAACTTTTGCGTTAATGGCACCAGTTCGGCCAGTTTTGCATCGACTTTTGTGCAGTAACCAAACGGTCCGAAACGCCCCAAAACATAAGTTTTGGGTCCAATGGAGTGGATCGGGTGCGTTTGTTGCGAAAAATTCCGACGCGACTTTGTTTAGCGAACTTGTGCATTAATGGCACCAGTTCGGCCAGTTTTGCATCGACTTTTGTGCAGTAACGAAACGGTCCGAAATGCCACAAAACATTAGTTTTGGGTCCAATGGAGTGGATCGGGTGCATTCGTTGCGAAAAATCCGGACGCCACTTTGTTTAGCGAACTTGTGCGTCAATGGTACCAGTTCGGCCAGTTTTGCATCCACTTTTTTTTGCAGAACGAAACGTTCCGAAAAGCCCCAAAACAAGGTTTTGGGTCCAATGGAGTGGATCGGGTGCGTTCGTTGCGAAAAATTCCGACGCGACTTTATTTAGCGAACTTGTGCGTTAATGGCACCGGTTCGGCCAGTTTTGCCTCGACTTTTATGCAGTAATGAAACGGTCCGAAACGCCCCAAAACATGAGTTTTGGGTCCAATGGAGTGGATCGGGTGCGTTCGTTGCGAGAAATTCTGATGCGACTTTGATTAGCGAACTTGTGCGTTAATGGCACGAGTTCGGCCAGTTTTGCATCGACTTTTCTGCAGTAACAAAACGTTCTGAAACGCCCCAAAACATGAGTTTTGGGTCCAATGGAGTGGATCGGCTGCGTTCGTTGCGAAAAATTCGGATGCGACTTTGTTTAGCGAACTTGTGCGTTAATGGCACAAGTTTGGCCAGTTTTGCATCGAATTTTGTGCAGTAACGAAACGGTCCGAAACGGCTCAAAACATGAGTTATGGGTCCAATGGAGTGGATCGGGTGCGTTCGTTGCGAAAAATTCGGACGCGACTTTGTTTAGCGAACTTTTGCGTTAATGGCACCAGTTCGGCCAGTTTTGCATCGACTTTTGTGCAGTAACCAAACGTTCCGAAACGCCCCAAAACATAAGTTTTGGGTCCAATGGAGTGGATCGGGTGCGTTCGTTCCGAAAAAATCCGACGTGACTTTGTTTAGCGAACTTGTGCATTAATGGCACCAGTTCGGCCAGTTTTGCATCGACTTTTTTGCAGTAACGAAACGTTCCGAAAAACCCCAAAACATGAGTTTTGGGTCCAATGGAGTGGATCGGGTGCGTTCGTGGTGAAAAATTCCGACGTGACTTTGTTAGCGAACATGTGCGTTAATGGCACCAGTTTTGCATCGACTTTTGTGCAGTAACGAAACGGTCCGAAACGCCCCAAAACATGAGTTTTGGGTCCAATGGAGTTGATCGGGTGCATTCGTTGCGAAAAATACGGACGCAACTTTGTTTAGCGAACTTGTGCGTCAATGGTACCAGTTCGGCCAGTTTTGCATCGACTTTCGTGCACTAACGAAATGGTCCGAAACGTCCCAAAACATGAGTTTTGGGTCCTTTGGAGTGGATCGGGTGCGTTCTTTGCGAAAAATTCGGACGTGACTTTGTTTAGCGAACTTTTGCGTTAATGGCACCAGTTCGGCCAGTTTTGCATCGACTTTTGTGCAGTAACCAAACGGTCCGAAACGCCCCAAAACATAAGTTTTGGGTCCAATGGAGTGGATCGGGTGCGTTTGTTGCGAAAAATTCCAACGCGACTTTGTTTAGCGAACTTGTGCATTAATGGCACCAGTTCGGCCAGTTTTGCATCGACTTTTGTGCAGTAACGAAACGGTCCGAAATGCCACAAAACATTAGTTTTGGGTCCAATGGAGTGGATCGGGTGCATTCGTTGCGAAAAATCCGGACGCCACTTTGTTTAGCGAACTTGTGCGTCAATGGTACCAGTTCGGCCAGTTTTGCATCCACTTTTTTTTGCAGAACGAAACGTTCCGAAAAGCCCCAAAACATGAGTTTTGGGTCCAATGGAGTGGATCGGGTGCGTTCGTTGCGAAAAATTCCGACGCGACTTTATTTAGCGAACTTGTGCGTTAATGGCACCGGTTCGGCCAGTTTTGCCTCGACTTTTATGCAGTAATGAAACGGTCCGAAACGCCCCAAAACATGAGTTTTGGGTCCAATGGAGTGGATCGGGTGCGTTCGTTGCGAGAAATTCTGATGCGACTTTGATTAGCGAACTTGTGCGTTAATGGCACGAGTTCGGCCAGTTTTGCATCGACTTTTCTGCAGTAACAAAACGTTCTGAAACGCCCCAAAACATGAGTTTTGGGTCCAATGGAGTGGATCGGCTGCGTTCGTTGCGAAAAATTCGGATGCGACTTTGTTTAGCGAACTTGTGCGTTAATGGCACAAGTTTGGCCAGTTTTGCATCGAATTTTGTGCAGTAACGAAACGGTCCGAAACGGCTCAAAACATGAGTTATGGGTCCAATGGAGTGGATCGGGTGCGTTCGCTGCGAAAAATTCGGACGCGACTTTGTTTAGTGAACTTTTGCGTTAATGGGACCAGTTCGGCCAGTTTTGCATCGACTTTTGTGCAGTAACCAAACGTTCCGAAACGCCCCAAAACATAAGTTTTGGGTCCAATGGAGTGGATCGGGTGCGTTCGTTCCAAAAAATTCTGACGTGACTTTGTTTAGCGAACTTGTGCATTAATGGCACCAGTTCGGCCAGTTTTGCATCGACTTTTTGCAGTAACGAAACATTCCGAAAAACCCCAAAACATGAGTTTTGGGTCCAATGGAGTGGATCGGTTGCGTTCGTGGCGAAAAATTCCGACGTGACTTTGTTTAGCGAACATGTGCTTTAATGGCACCAGTTTTGCATCGACTTTTGTGCAGTAACGAAACGGTCCGAAACGCCCCAAAACATTAGTTTTGGGTCCAATGGAGTTGATCGGGTGCGTTCGTTGCGAAAAATCCTGATGCAACTTTGTTTAGCGAACTTGTGCGTCAATGGTACCAGTTCGGCCAGTTTTGCATCGACTTTTCTGCAGTAACGAAATGGTCCGAAACGCCCCAAAACATGAGTTTTGGGTCCAATGCAGTGGATCGGGTGCGTTCGTTTCGAAAAATTCCGACGCGACTTTGTTTAGCGAACTTGTGCCTTAATGGAAACAGTTCGGCCGGTTTTGCGTCGTCTTCCGTGCAGTAACGAAATGGTCCGAAACGTCTCAAAACATGAGTTTTGGGTCCCCTGGAGTGGATCGGGTGCGTTCGTTGCGAAAAATCCCGACGCGACTTTGCTTAGCGAACTTGTGCGTTAATGGTACCAGTTCGGCCAGTTTTGCATCGACTTATGTGCAGTAATGAAATGGTCCGAAATATCCCAAAACATGAGTTTTGGGTCCAATGGAGTGGATCGGGTGCGTCCGTGCGAAAAATTCGAACACGACTTTGTTTAGCGAACTTGTGCAGTAACAAAATGATCCGAAACATCCCAAAACATGAGTTTCGGTCCAATGGAGTGGATCGGGTGCGCTTGTTGCGAAAAATTCCGACGCGACTTTGTTTAGCGAACTTGTGCGTTAATGGCACCAGTTCGGCCAGTTTTGCATCGACTTTTGTGCAGTAACGAAACGGTCCGAAACGCCCCATAACATGAGTTTTGGGTCCAATGGAGTGGATCGGGTGCGTTCGTTGCGAAAAATTCCGACGCGACTTTGTTTAGCGAACTTGTGCGTTAATGGCACCAGTTCGGCCAGTTTTGCATCGACTTTTCTGCAGTAACGAAACTGTCCGAAATGCCCCAAAACATGAGTTTTGGATCCAATGGAGTGGATAGGGTGCGTTCGTTGCGAAAAATTCGGACGCGACTTTGTTTAGCGAACTTGTGCGTTAATGGCACGAGTTCGGCAAGTTTTGCATCGACTTTTCTGCAGTAACGAAATGGTCCGAAACGTCCCAAAACATGAGTTATGGGTCCAATGGAGTGGATCGGGTGCGTTCGTTGTGAAAAATTCGGACGCGACTTTGTTTAGCGAACTTATGTGTTAATGGCTCCAGTTCGGCCAGTTTTGCATCGACTTTTGTGCACTAACTAAACGGTCCGAAATGCCCCAAAATATGAGTTTTGGGTCCAATGGAGTGGATCGGGTGCGTTCGTTGCGAAAAATTCCGACGCGACTTTGTTTAGCGAACTTGTGCGTTAATGGCACCAGTTCGGCCATTTTTGCATTGACTTTTGTGCAGTAATGAAACGGTCCGACATGCCACAAAACATGAGTTTTGGGTCCAATGGAGTGTATCGGGTGCGTTTGTTGCGAAAAATTTGGACGCGACTTTGTTTAGCGAACTTGTGCGTTAGTGGCACCAGTTCGGCCAGTTTTGCATCGACTTTTCTATAGTAACGAAATGGTCCGAAACGGCTCAAAACATGAGTTATGGGTCCAATGGAGTGGATCGGGTGCGTTCATTGCGAAAAATTCGGACGCGACTTTGTTTAGCGAACTTGTGCGTTAATGGCACCAGTTCGGCCAGTTTTGCATCGACTTTTGTGCAGTAACCAAACGGTCCGAAACGCCCCAAAACATGAGTTTTGGTTCCAATGGAGTGGATCGGGTGCGTTCATAGCGAAAAATTCCGACGCGACTTTGTTTCACGAACTTGTGCGTTAATGGCACCAGTTCGACCAGTTTTGCATCGAATTTTGTGCAGTAACAAAACGGTCCAAAACGCCCCAAAACATGAGTTTTGGGTCCAATGGAGTGGATCGGGTGCGTTCGTTGCGAAAAATCCCGACACGACTTTTTTTAGCGAACTTGGGCGTTAATGGTACCAGTTCGGCCAGTTTTGCATCGACTTTCGTGCAGTAACGAAATGGTCCGAAACGTCCCAAAACATGAGTTTTGGGTCCAATGTAGTGGATCAGGTGCGTTCGTTGCGAAAAATTCCGACGCGACTTTGTTTAGCGAACATGTGTGTTAAAGGCACTAGTTCGGCAAGTTGTTCATCGACTTTTCTGCAGTAACAAAATGGTCCAAAACGTCCCAAAACATGAGTTATGGGTCAAATGGAGTGGATCGGGTGCATTCGTTGGGAAAAATTCGGACGCTGCTTTGTTTAGCGAACTTGTGCGTTAATGGCACCAGTTCGGCGAGTTTTGAATCGACTTTTGTGCAGTAACGAAACGGTCCGAAACGCCCCAAAATATGAGTTTTGGGTCCAATGGAGTGGATCGGGTGCGTTCGTTGCCAAAAATTCCGACGCGACTTTGTTTAGCGAACTTGTACGTTAATGCACCAGTTCGGCCATTTTTGCATCGACTTTTCTGCAATAACGAAACTGTCCGGAATGCCCCAAAACATGAGTTTTGGATCCAATGGAGTGGATAGGGTGCGTTCGTTGCGAAAAATTCGGACGCGACTTTGTTTAGCGAACTTGTGCGTTAATGGCACAAGTTCGGCAAGTTTTGCATCGACTTTTCTGCAGTAACGAAACGGTCCGAAACGTCCCAAAACATGAGTTATGGGTCCAATGGAGTGGATCGGGTGCGTTCGTTGCGAAAAATTCGGACGCAACTTTGTTTAGCGAACTTATGCGTTAATGGCTCCAGTTCGGCCAGTTTTGCATCGACTTTTGTGCAGTAACTAAACGGTCCGAAACGCCCCAAAATATGAGTTTTGGGTCCAATGGAGTGGATCGGGTGCGTTCGTTGCGAAAAATTCGGACGCGACTTTGTTTAGCGAACTTGTGCGTTAATGGCACCAGTTCGGCCAGTTTTGCATCGACTTTTCTGTAGTAACGAAACTGTCCGAAATGCCCCAAAACATGAGTTTTGGATCCAATGGAGTGGATAGGGTGCGTTCGTTGCGAAAAATTCGGACGCGACTTTGTTTAGCAAACTTGTGCGTTAATGGCACGAGTTCGGCAAGTTTTGCATCGACTTTTCTGCAGTAACGAAACGGTCCGAAACGCCCCAATACATGAGTTTTGGTTCCAATGGAGTGGATCGGGTGCGTACATTGCGAAAAATTCGGACGCGACTTTGTTTAGCGAACTTATGCGTTAATGGCTCCAGTTCGGCCAGTTTTGCATCGACTTTTGTGCAGTAACTAAACGGTCCAAAACGCCCCAAAACATGAGTTTTGGGTCCAATGGAGTGGATTGGGTGCGTTCGTTGCGAAAAATCCCGATGCGACTTTGTTTAGCGAACTTGGGCGTTAATGGTACCAGTTCGGCCAGTTTTGCATCGACTTTCGTGCAGTAACGAAATGGTCCGAAACGTCCCAAAACATGAGTTTTGGGTCCAATGGAGTGGATCAGGTGCGTTCGTTGCGAAAAATTCCGACGCGACTTTGTTTAGCGAACATGTGCGTTAATGGCACCAGTTCGGCCAGTTTTGCATCGACTTTTGTGCAGTAACGGAACGGTCCGAAATGCCCCAAAACATGAGTTTTGGGTCCAATGGAGTGGATCGGGTGCGTTCGTTGCGAAAAATTCGGACGCGACTTTGTTTAGCGAACTTGTGCGTTAATGGTACCAGTTCGGCCAGTTTTGCATCGACTTTTCTGTAGTAACGAAATGGTCCGAAACGGCTCAAAACATGATTTTTGGTTCCAATGGAGTGGATCGGGTGCGTTCGTTGCGAAAAATTCCGACGCGACTTTGTTTAGCGAACTTTTGCGTTAATGGCACCAGTTCGGCCAGTTTTGCATCGACATTTGTGCAGTAACGAAACGATCCGAAACGCCCCAAAACATGGGTTTTGGTTCCAATGGAGTGGATCGAATGCGTTCGTTGCGAAAAATTCCGACGGGACTTTGTTTAGCGAACTTGTGCCTTAATGGCACCAGTTCGGCCGGTTTTGCATCGACTTCCGTGCAGTAACGAAATGGTTCGAAACATCCGAAAACATGAGTTTTGGGTCCAATGGAGTGGATCGGGTGCGTTCGTTGCGAAAAATCCCGACGCGACTTTGTTTAGCGAACTTGGGTGTTAATGGTACCAGTTCGGCCAGTTTTGCATCGACTTTCGTGCAGTAACGAAATGGTCCGAAACATACCAAAACATGAGTTTTTGGTCCAATTGAGTGGATCGGGTGCGTTCGTTGCCAAAAATTCCGAAGTGACTTTGTTTAGCGAACTTGTCAGTTAATGGCACCAGTTCGGCCAGTTTTGCATCGACTTTTGTGCAGTAACGAAACGGTCCGAAATGCCCCATAACATGAGTTTTGGGTCCAATGGAGTCAATCGGGTGCGTTCGTTGCGAAAAATACGGACGCGACTTTGTTTAGCGAACTTGTGCGTTAAAGGCACTAGTTCGGCAAGTTGTTCATCGACTTTTCTGCAGTAACGAAATGGTCCAAAACGTCCCAAAACACGAGTTATGGGTCCAATGGAGTGGATCGGGTGCGTTCGTTGGGAAAAATTCGGACGCGACTTTGTTTAGCGAACTTGTGCGTTAATGGCACCAGTTCGGCCAGTTTTGCATCGACTTTTGTGCCGTAACGAAACGGTCCGAAACGCCCCAAAATATGAGTTTTGGGTCCAATGGAGTGGATCAGGTGCGTTCGTTGCCAAAAATTCCGACGCGACTTTGTTTAGCGAACTTGTGCGTTAATGCACCAGTTCGGCCATTTTTGCATCGACTTTTCTGCAGTAACGAAACTGTCCGAAATGCCCCAAAACATGAGTTTTGGATCCAATGGAGTGGATAGGGTGCGTTCGTTGCGAAAAATTCGGACGCGACTTTGTTTAGCAAACTTGTGCGTTAATGGCACGAGTTCGGCAAGTTTTGCATCGACTTTTCTGCAGTAACGAAACGGTCCGAAACGTCCCAAAACAGGAGTTATGGGTCCAATGGAGTGGATCGGGTGCTTTCGTTGCGAAAAATTCGGACGCGACTTTGTTTAGCGAACTTATGCGTTAATGGCTCCAGTTCGGCCAGTTTTGCATCGACTTTTGTGCAGTAACTAAACGGTCCGAAACGCCCCAAAATATGAGTTTTGGGTCCAATAGAGTGGATCGGGTGCGTTCGTTGCGAAAAATTCGGACGCGACTTTGTTTAGCGAACTTGTGCGTTAATGGCACCAGTTCGGCCAGTTTTGCATCGACTTTTCTGTAGTAACGAAATGGTCCGAAACGGCTCAAAACATGATTTTTGGTTCCAATGGAGTGGATCGGGTGCGTTCGTTGCGAAAAATTCCGACGCGACTTTGTTTAGCGAACTTTTGCGTTAATGGCACCAGTTCGGCCAGTTTTGCATCGACATTTGTGCAGTAACGAAACGATCCGAAACGCCCCAAAACATGGGTTTTGGTTCCAATGGAGTGGATCGAATGCGTTCGTTGCGAAAAATTCCGACGGGACTTTGTTTAGCGAACTTGTGCCTTAATGGCACCAGTTCGGCCGGTTTTGCATCGACTTCCGTGCAGTAACGAAATGGTTCGAAACATCCGAAAACATGAGTTTTGGGTCCAATGGAGTGGATCGGGTGCGTTCGTTGCGAAAAATCCCGACGCGACTTTGTTTAGCGAACTTGGGTGTTAATGGTACCAGTTCGGCCAGTTTTGCATCGACTTTCGTGCAGTAACGAAATGGTCCGAAACATACCAAAACATGAGTTTTTGGTCCAATTGAGTGGATCGGGTGCGTTCGTTGCCAAAAATTCCGAAGTGACTTTGTTTAGCGAACTTGTCAGTTAATGGCACCAGTTCGGCCAGTTTTGCATCGACTTTTGTGCAGTAACGAAACGGTCCGAAATGCCCCATAACATGAGTTTTGGGTCCAATGGAGTCAATCGGGTGCGTTCGTTGCGAAAAATACGGACGCGACTTTGTTTAGCGAACTTGTGCGTTAAAGGCACTAGTTCGGCAAGTTGTTCATCGACTTTTCTGCAGTAACGAAATGGTCCAAAACGTCCCAAAACATGAGTTATGGGTCCAATGGAGTGGATCGGGTGCGTTCGTTGGGAAAAATTCGGACGCGACTTTGTTTAGCGAACTTGTGCGTTAATGGCACCAGTTCGGCCAGTTTTGCATCGACTTTTGTGCCGTAACGAAACGGTCCGAAACGCCCCAAAATATGAGTTTTGGGTCCAATGGAGTGGATCAGGTGCGTTCGTTGCCAAAAATTCCGACGCGACTTTGTTTAGCGAACTTGTGCGTTAATGCACCAGTTCGGCCATTTTTGCATCGACTTTTCTGCAGTAACGAAACTGTCCGAAATGCCCCAAAACATGAGTTTTGGATCCAATGGAGTGGATAGGGTGCGTTCGTTGCGAAAAATTCGGACGCGACTTTGTTTAGCAAACTTGTGCGTTAATGGCACGAGTTCGGCAAGTTTTGCATCGACTTTTCTGCAGTAACGAAACGGTCCGAAACGTCCCAAAACAGGAGTTATGGGTCCAATGGAGTGGATCGGGTGCTTTCGTTGCGAAAAATTCGGACGCGACTTTGTTTAGCGAACTTATGCGTTAATGGCTCCAGTTCGGCCAGTTTTGCATCGACTTTTGTGCAGTAACTAAACGGTCCGAAACGCCCCAAAATATGAGTTTTGGGTCCAATAGAGTGGATCGGGTGCGTTCGTTGCGAAAAATTCGGACGCGACTTTGTTTAGCGAACTTGTGCGTTAATGGCACCAGTTCGGCCAGTTTTGCATCGACTTTTCTGTAGTAACGAAATGGTCCGAAACGGCTCAAAACATGATTTTTGGTTCCAATGGAGTGGATCGGGTGCGTTCGTTGCGAAAAATTCCGACGCGACTTTGTTTAGCGAACTTTTGCGTTAATGGCACCAGTTCGGCCAGTTTTGCATCGACTTTTGTGCAGTAACCAAACGTTCCGAAACGCCCCAAAACATAAGTTTTGGGTCCAATGGAGTGGATCGGGTGCGTTCGTTCCGAAAAATTCCGACGTGACTTTGTTTAGCGAACTTGTGCATTAATGGCACCAGTTCGGCCAGTTTTGCATCGACTTTTTTGCAGTAACGAAACGTTCCGAAAAACCCCAAAACATGAGTTTTGGGTCCAACGGAGTGGATCGGGTGCGTTCGTGGCGAAAAATTCCGACGTGACTTTGTTTAGCGAACATGTGCGTTAATGGCACCAGTTTTGCATCGACTTTTGTGCAGTAACGAAACGGTCCGAAACGGCTCAAAACATGAGTTATGGGTCCAATGGAGTGGATCGGGTGCGTTCGTTGCGAAAAATTCGGACGCGACTTTGTTTAGTGAACTTTTGCGTTAATGGGACCAGTTCGGCCAGTTTTGCATCGACTTTTGTGCAGTAACCAAACGTTCCGAAACGCCCCAAAACATAAGTTTTGGGTCCAATGGAGTGGATCGGGTGCATTCGTTCCAAAAAATTCTGACGTGACTTTGTTTAGCGAACTTGTGCATTAATGGCACCAGTTCGGCCAGTTTTGCATCGACTTTTTTGCAGTAACGAAACGTTCCGAAAAACCCCAAAACATGAGTTTTGGGTCCAATGGAGTGGATCGGTTGCGTTCGTGGCGAAAAATTCCGACGTGACTTTGTTTAGCGAACATGTGCTTTAATGGCACCAGTTTTGCATCGACTTTTGTGCAGTAACGAAACGGTCCGAAACGCCCCAAAACATTAGTTTTGGGTCCAATGGAGTTGATCGGGTGCGTTCGTTGCGAAAAATCCGGACGCAACTTTGTTTAGCGAACTTGTGCGTCAATGGTACCAGTTCGGCCAGTTTTGCATCGACTTTTCTGCAGTAACGAAATGGTCCGAAACGCCCCAAAACATGAGTTTTGGGTCCAATGCAGTGGATCGGGTGCGTTCGTTTCGAAAAATTCCGACGCGACTTTGTTTAGCGAACTTGTGCCTTAATGGAAACAGTTCGGCCGGTTTTGCGTCGTCTTCCGTGCAGTAACGAAATGGTCCGAAACGTCTCAAAACATGAGTTTTGGGTCCCCTGGAGTGGATCGGGTGCGTTCGTTGCGAAAAATCCCGACGCGACTTTGCTTAGCGAACTTGTGCGTTAATGGTACCAGTTCGGCCAGTTTTGCATCGACTTTTGTGCAGTAATGAAATGGTCCGAAATATCCCAAAACATGAGTTTTGGGTCCAATGGAGTGGATCGGGTGCGTCCGTGCGAAAAATTCGAACACGACTTTGTTTAGCGAACTTGTGCAGTAACAAAATGATCCGAAACATCCCAAAACATGAGTTTCGGTCCAATGGAGTGGATTGGGTGCGCTTGTTGCGAAAAATTCCGACGCGACTTTGTTTAGCGAACTTGTGCGTTAATGGCACCAGTTCGGCCAGTTTTGCATCGACTTTTGTGCAGTAACGAAACGGTCCGAAACGCCCCATAACATGAGTTTTGGGTCCAATGGAGTGGATCGGGTGCGTTCGTTGCGAAAAATTCCGACGCGACTTTGTTTAGCGAACTTGTGCGTTAATGGCACCAGTTCGGCCAGTTTTGCATCGACTTTTCTGCAGTAACGAAACTGTCCGAAATGCCCCAAAACATGAGTTTTGGATCCAATGGAGTGGATAGGGTGCGTTCGTTGCGAAAAATTCGGACGCGACTTTGTTTAGCGAACTTGTGCGTTAATGGCACGAGTTCGGCAAGTTTTGCATCGACTTTTCTGCAGTAACGAAACGGTCCGAAACGTCCCAAAACATGAGTTATGGGTCCAATGGAGTGGATCGGGTGCGTTCGTTGTGAAAAATTCGGACGCGACTTTGTTTAGCGAACTTATGTGTTAATGGCTCCAGTTCGGCCAGTTTTGCATCGACTTTTGTGCACTAACTAAACGGTCCGAAATGCCCCAAAATATGAGTTTTGGGTCCAATGGTGTGGATCGGGTGCGTTCGTTGCGAAAAATTCCGACGCGACTTTGTTTAGCGAACTTGTGCGTTAATGGCACCAGTTCGGCCATTTTTGCATTGACTTTTGTGCAGTAATGAAACGGTCCGACATGCCACAAAACATGAGTTTTGGGTCCAATGGAGTGTATCGGGTGCGTTTGTTGCGAAAAATTTGGACGCGACTTTGTTTAGCGAACTTGTGCGTTAGTGGCACCAGTTCGGCCAGTTTTGCATCGACTTTTCTATAGTAACGAAATGGTCCGAAACGGCTCAAAACATGAGTTATGGGTCCAATGGAGTGGATCGGGTGCGTTCATTGCGAAAAATTCGGACGCGACTTTGTTTAGCGAACTTGTGCGTTAATGGCACCAGTTCGGCCAGTTTTGCATCGACTTTTGTGCAGTAACCAAACGGTCCGAAACGCCCCAAAACATGAGTTTTGGTTCCAATGGAGTGGATCGGGTGCGTTCATAGCGAAAAATTCCGACGCGACTTTGTTTCACGAACTTGTGCGTTAATGGCACCAGTTCGACCAGTTTTGCATCGAATTTTGTGCAGTAACAAAACGGTCCAAAACGCCCCAAAACATGAGTTTTGGGTCCAATGGAGTGGATCGGGTGCGTTCGTTGCGAAAAATCCCGACACGACTTTTTTTAGCGAACTTGGGCGTTAATGGTACCAGTTCGGCCAGTTTTGCATCGACTTTCGTGCAGTAACGAAATGGTCCGAAACGTCCCAAAACATGAGTTTTGGGTCCAATGTAGTGGATCAGGTGCGTTCGTTGCGAAAAATTCCGACGCGACTTTGTTTAGCGAACATGTGTGTTAAAGGCACTAGTTCGGCAAGTTGTTCATCGACTTTTCTGCAGTAACAAAATGGTCCAAAACGTCCCAAAACATGAGTTATGGGTCAAATGGAGTGGATCGGGTGCATTCGTTGGGAAAAATTCGGACGCTGCTTTGTTTAGCGAACTTGTGCGTTAATGGCACCAGTTCGGCGAGTTTTGCATCGACTTTTGTGCAGTAACAAAACGGTCCGAAACGCCCCAAAATATGAGTTTTGGGTCCAATGGAGTGGATCGGGTGCGTTCGTTGCCAAAAATTCCGACGCGACTTTGTTTAGCGAACTTGTGCGTTAATGCACCAGTTCGGCCATTTTTGCATCGACTTTTCTGCAATAACGAAACTGTCCGGAATGCCCCAAAACATGAGTTTTGGATCCAATGGAGTGGATAGGGTGCGTTCGTTGCGAAAAATTCGGACGCGACTTTGTTTAGCGAACTTGTGCGTTAATGGCACAAGTTCGGCAAGTTTTGCATCGACTTTTCTGCAGTAACGAAACGGTCCGAAACGTCCCAAAACATGAGTTATGGGTCCAATGGAGTGGATCGGGTGCGTTCGTTGCGAAAAATTCGGACGCGACTTTGTTTAGCGAACTTATGCGTTAATGGCTCCAGTTCGGCCAGTTTTGCATCGACTTTTGTGCAGTAACTAAACGGTCCGAAACGCCCCAAAATATGAGTTTTGGGTCCAATGGAGTGGATCGGGTGCGTTCGTTGCGAAAAATTCGGACGCGACTTTGTTTAGCGAACTTGTGCGTTAATGGCACCAGTTCGGCCAGTTTTGCATCGACTTTTCTGTAGTAACGAAATGGTCCGAAACGGCTCAAAACATGAGTTATGGGTTCAATGGAGTGGATCGGGTGCGTTCGTTGCGAAAAATTCGGACGCGACTTTGTTTAGCGAACTTGTGCGTTAATGGCACCAGTTCGGCCAGTTTTGCATCGACTTTTGTGTAGTAACCAAACGGTCCGAAACGCCCCAATACATGAGTTTTGGTTCCAATGGAGTGGATCGGGTGCGTTCATTGCGAAAAATTCCGACGCGACTTTGTTTCACGAACTTGTGCGTTAATGGCACCAGTTCGACCAATTTTGCATCGAATTTTGTGCAGTAACGAAACGGTCCAAAACGCCCCAAAACATGAGTTTTGGGTCCAATGGAGTGGATTGGGTGCGTTCGTTGCGAAAAATCCCGATGCGACTTTGTTTAGCGAACTTGGGCGTTAATGGTACCAGTTCGGCCAGTTTTGCATCGACTTTCGTGCAGTAACGAAATGGTCCGAAACGTCCCAAAACATGAGTTTTGGGTCCAATGGAGTGGATCAGGTGCGTTCGTTGCGAAAAATTCCGACGCGACTTTGTTTAGCGAACATGTGCGTTAATGGCACCAGTTCGGCCAGTTTTGCATCGACTTTTGTGCAGTAACGGAACGGTCCGAAATGCCCCAAAACATGAGTTTTGGGTCCAATGGAGTTGATCGGGTGCGTTCGTTGCGAAAAATCCTGATGCAACTTTGTTTAGCGATCTTGTGCGTTAATGGTACCAGTTCGGCCAGTTTTGCATCGACTTTCGTGCACTAACGAAATGGTCCGAAACGTCCAGAAACATGAGTTTTGGGTCCATTGGAGTGGATCGGGTGATTTCGTTGCGAAAAATTCCGACGCGACTTTGTTTAGCGAACTTGTGCGTTAATGGCACCAGTTCGGCCAGTTTTGCATCGACATTTGTGCAGTAACGAAACGATCCGAAACGCCCCAAAACATGGGTTTTGGTTCCAATGGAGTGGATCGAATGCGTTCGTTGCGAAAAATTCCGACGGGACTTTGTTTAGCGAACTTGTGCCTTAATGGCACCAGTTCGGCCGGTTTTGCATCGACTTCCGTGCAGTAACGAAATGGTTCGAAACATCCGAAAACATGAGTTTTGGGTCCAATGGAGTGGATCGGGTGCGTTCGTTGCGAAAAATCCCGACGCGACTTTGTTTAGCGAACTTGGGTGTTAATGGTACCAGTTCGGCCAGTTTTGCATCGACTTTCGTGCAGTAACGAAATGGTCCGAAACATACCAAAACATGAGTTTTTGGTCCAATTGAGTGGATCGGGTGCGTTCGTTGCCAAAAATTCCGAAGTGACTTTGTTTAGCGAACTTGTCAGTTAATGGCACCAGTTCGGCCAGTTTTGCATCGACTTTTGTGCAGTAACGAAACGGTCCGAAATGCCCCATAACATGAGTTTTGGGTCCAATGGAGTCAATCGGGTGCGTTCGTTGCGAAAAATACGGACGCGACTTTGTTTAGCGAACTTGTGCGTTAAAGGCACTAGTTCGGCAAGTTGTTCATCGACTTTTCTACAGTAACGAAATGGTCCAAAACGTCCCAAAACATGAGTTATGGGTCCAATGGAGTGATCGGGTGCGTTCGTTGGGAAAAATTCGGACGCGACTTTGTTTAGCGAACTTGTGCGTTAATGGCACCAGTTCGGCCAGTTTTGCATCGACTTTTGTGCCGTAACGAAACGGTCCGAAACGCCCCAAAATATGAGTTTTGGGTCCAATGGAGTGGATCGGGTGCGTTCGTTGCCAAAAATTCCGACGCGACTTTGTTTAGCGAACTTGTGCGTTAATGCACCAGTTCGGCCATTTTTGCATCGACTTTTCTGCAGTAACGAAACTGTCCGAAATGCCCCAAAACATGAGTTTTGGATCCAATGGAGTGGATAGGGTGCGTTCGTTGCGAAAAATTCGGACGCGACTTTGTTTAGCAAACTTGTGCGTTAATGGCACGAGTTCGGCAAGTTTTGCATCGACTTTTCTGCAGTAACGAAACGGTCCGAAACGTCCCAAAACAGGAGTTATGGGTCCAATGGAGTGGATCGGGTGCTTTCGTTGCGAAAAATTCGGACGCGACTTTGTTTAGCGAACTTATGCGTTAATGGCTCCAGTTCGGCCAGTTTTGCATCGACTTTTGTGCAGTAACTAAACGGTCCGAAACGCCCCAAAATATGAGTTTTGGGTCCAATAGAGTGGATCGGGTGCGTTCGTTGCGAAAAATTCGGACGCGACTTTGTTTAGCGAACTTGTGCGTTAATGGCACCAGTTCGGCCAGTTTTGCATCGACTTTTCTGTAGTAACGAAATGGTCCGAAACGGCTCAAAACATGATTTTTGGTTCCAATGGAGTGGATCGGGTGCGTTCGTTGCGAAAAATTCCGACGCGACTTTGTTTAGCGAACTTTTGCGTTAATGGCACCAGTTCGGCCAGTTTTGCATCGACTTTTGTGCAGTAACCAAACGTTCCGAAACGCCCCAAAACATAAGTTTTGGGTCCAATGGAGTGGATCGGGTGCGTTCGTTCCGAAAAATTCCGACGTGACTTTGTTTAGCGAACTTGTGCATTAATGGCACTAGTTCGGCCAGTTTTGCATCGACTTTTTGCAGTAACGAAACGTTCCGAAAAACCCCAAAACATGAGTTTTGGGTCCAACGGAGTGGATCGGGTGCGTTCGTGGCGAAAAATTCCGACGTGACTTTGTTTAGCGAACATGTGCGTTAATGGCACCAGTTTTGCATCGACTTTTGTGCAGTAACGAAACGGTCCGAAACGCCCCAAAACATGAGTTTTGGGTCCAATGGAGTTGATCGGGTGCGTTCGTTGCGAAAAATCCGGACGCAACTTTGTTTAGCGAACTTGTGCGTCAATGGTACCAGTTCGGCAGATTTTGCATCGACTTTCGTGCACTAACGAAATGGTCCGAAACGTCCCAAAACATGAGTTTTGGGTCCTTTGGAGTGGATCGGGTGCTTTCTTTGCGAAAAATTCCGACGCGACTTTGTTTAGCGAACTTGTGCGTTAATGGCACCAGTTCGGCCAGTTTTGCATCGACTTTTTTGCAGTAACGAAATGGTCTGAAACGCCCCAAAACATGAGTTTTGGGTCCAATGCAGTGGATCGGGTGCGTTCGTTGCGAAAAATTCCGACGCGACTTTGTTTAGCGAACTTGTGCCTTAATAGAAACAGTTCGGCCGGTTTTGCATCGTCTTCCGTGCAGTAACGAAATGGTCCGAAACATCTCAAAACATGAGTTTTGGGTCCCTTGGAGTGGATCGGGTGCGTTCGTTGCGAAAAATCCCGACGCGACTTTGTTTAGCGAACTTGTGCGTTAATGATACCAGTTCGGCCAGTTTTGCATCGACTTTTGTGCAGTAACGAAATGGTCCGAAATATCCCAAAACATGAGTTTTGGGTCCAATGGAGTGGATCGGGTGCGTCCGATGCGAAAAATTCGAACACGATTTTGTTTAGCGAACTTGTGCAGTAACAAAATGATCCGAAACATCCCAAAACATGAGTTTCGGTCCAATGGAGTGGATCGGGTGCGCTTGTTGCGAAAAATTCCGACGCGACTTTATTTAGCGAACTTGTGCGTTAATGGCACCAGTTCGGCCAGTTTTGCATCGACTTTTGTGCAGTAACGAAACGGTCCGAAACGTCGCATAACATGAGTTTTGGGTCCAATGGAGTGGATCGGGTGCGTTCGTTGCGAAAAATTCCGACGCGACTTTGTTTAGCGAACTTGTGCGTTAATGGCACCAGTTCGGCCAGTTTTGCATCGACTTTTCTGCAGTAATGAAACTGTCCGAAATGCCCCAAAACATGAGTTTTGGATCCAATGGTGTGGATAGGGTGCGTTCGTTGCGAAAAATTCGGACGCGACTTTGTTTAGCGAACTTGTGCGTTAATGGCACGAGTTCGGCAAGTTTTGCATCGATATTTCTGCAGTAATGAAACGGTCCGAAACATCCCAAAACATGAGTTATGGGTCCAATGGAGTGGATCGGGTGCGTTCGTTGCGAAAAATTCGGACGCGACTTTGTTTAGCGAACTTATGTGTTAATGGCTCCAGTTCGGCAAGTTTTGCATCGACTTTTGTGCACTAACTAAACAGTCCGCAACGCCCCAAAATATGAGTTTTGGGTCCAATGGAGTGGATCGGGTGCGTTCGTTGCGAAAAATTCCGACGCGACTTTGTTTAGCGAACTTGTGCGTTAATGGCACCAGTTCGGCCATTTTTGCATCGACTTTTGTGCATTAATGAAACGGTCCGACACGCCCCAAAACATGAGTTTTGGGTCCAATGGAGTGGATCGGGTGCGTTCGCTGCGAAAAATTCGGACGCGACTTTGTTTAGCGAACTTGTGCGTTAATGGCACCAGTTCGGCCAGTTTTGCATCGACTTTTCTATAGTAACGAAATGGTCCGTAACGGCTCAAAACATGAGTTATGGGTCCAATGGAGTGGATCGGGTGCGTTCGTTGCGAAAAATTCGGACGCGACTTTGTTTAGCGAACTTGTGCGTTAATGGCACCAGTTCGGCCAGTTTTGCATCGACTTTTGTGCAGTAACCAAACGGTCCGAAACGCCCCAAAACATGAGTTTTGGTTCCAATGGAGTGGATCGGGTGCGTTCATAGCGAAAAATTCCGACGCGACTTTGTTTTACGAACTTGTGCGTTAATGGCACCAGTTCGACCAGTTTTGCATCGAATTTTGTGCAGTAACGAAACGGTCCAAAACGCCCAAAAACATGAGTTTTGGGTCCAATGGAGTGGATCGGGTGCGTTCGTTGCGAAAAATCCCGATGCGACTTTGTTTAGCGAACTTGGGCGTTAATGGTACCAGTTCGGCCAGTTTTGCATCGACTTTCGTGCAGTAACGAAATGGTCCGAAACGTCCCAAAACATGAGTTTTGGGTCCAATGGAGTGGATCAGGTGCGTTCGTTGCGAAAAATTCCGACGCGACTTTGTTTAGCGAACATGTGCGTTAATGGCACCAGTTCGGCCAGTTTTGCATCGACTTTTGTGCAGTAACGGAACGGTCCGAAATGCCCCAAAACATGAGTTTTGGGTCCAATGGAGTTGATCGGGTGCGTTCGTTGCGAAAAATCCTGATGCAACTTTGTTTAGCGATCTTGTGCGTTAATGGTACCAGTTCGGCCAGTTTTGCATCGACTTTCGTGCACTAACGAAATGGTCCGAAACGTCCAGAAACATGAGTTTTAGGTCCATTGGAGTGGATCGGGTGATTTCGTTGCGAAAAATTCCGACGCGACTTTGTTTAGCGAACTTGTGCGTTAATGGCACCAGTTCGGCCAGTTTTGCATCGACATTTGTGCAGTAACGAAACGATCCGAAACGCCCCAAAACATGGGTTTTGGTTCCAATGGAGTGGATCGAATGCGTTCGTTGCGAAAAATTCCGACGGGACTTTGTTTAGCGAACTTGTGCCTTAATGGCACCAGTTCGGCCGGTTTTGCATCGACTTCCGTGCAGTAACGAAATGGTTCGAAACATCCGAAAACATGAGTTTTGGGTCCAATGGAGTGGATCGGGTGCATTCGTTGCGAAAAATCCCGACGCGACTTTGTTTAGCGAACTTGGGTGTTAATGGTACCAGTTCGGCCAGTTTTGCATCGACTTTCGAGCAGTAACGAAATGGTCCGAAACATACCAAAACATGAGTTTTTGGTCCAATTGAGTGGATCGGGTGCGTTCGTTGCCAAAAATTCCGAAGTGACTTTGTTTAGCGAACTTGTCAGTTAATGGCACCAGTTCGGCCAGTTTTGCATCGACTTTTGTGCAGTAACGAAACGGTCCGAAATGCCCCATAACATGAGTTTTGGGTCCAATGGAGTCAATCGGGTGCGTTCGTTGCGAAAAATACGGACGCGACTTTGTTTAGCGAACTTGTGCGTTAAAGGCACTAGTTCGGCAAGTTGTTCATCGACTTTTCTGCAGTAACGAAATGGTCCAAAACGTCCCAAAACATGAGTTATGGGTCCAATGGAGTGGATCGGGTGCGTTCGTTGGGAAAAATTCGGACGCGACTTTGTTTAGCGAACTTGTGCGTTAATGGCACCAGTTCGGCCAGTTTTGCATCGACTTTTGTGCCGTAACGAAACGGTCCGAAACGCCCCAAAATATGAGTTTTGGGTCCAATGGAGTGGATCGGGTGCGTTCGTTGCCAAAAATTCCGACGCGACTTTGTTTAGCGAACATGTGCGTTAATGCACCAGTTCGGCCATTTTTGCATCGACTTTTCTGCAGTAACGAAACTGTCCGAAATGCCCCAAAACATGAGTTTTGGATCCAATGGAGTGGATAGGGTGCGTTCGTTGCGAAAAATTCGGACGCGACTTTGTTTAGCAAACTTGTGCGTTAATGGCACGAGTTCGGCAAGTTTTGCATCGACTTTTCTGCAGTAACGAAACGGTCCGAACCGTCCCAAAACAGGAGTTATGGGTCCAATGGAGTGGATCGGGTGCTTTCGTTGCGAAAAATTCGGACGCGACTTTGTTTAGCGAACTTATGCGTTAATGGCTCCAGTTCGGCCAGTTTTGCATCGACTTTTGTGCAGTAACTAAACGGTCCGAAACGCCCCAAAATATGAGTTTTGGGTCCAATAGAGTGGATCGGGTGCGTTCGTTGCGAAAAATTCGGACGCGACTTTGTTTAGCGAACTTGTGCGTTAATGGCACCAGTTCGGCCAGTTTTGCATCGACTTTTCTGTAGTAACGAAATGGTCCGAAACGGCTCAAAACATGATTTTTGGTTCCAATGGAGTGGATCGGGTGCGTTCGTTGCGAAAAATTCCGACGCGACTTTGTTTAGCGAACTTTTGCGTTAATGGCACCAGTTCGGCCAGTTTTGCATCGACTTTTGTGCAGTAACCAAACGTTCCGAAACGCCCCAAAACATAAGTTTTGGGTCCAATGGAGTGGATCGGGTGCGTTCGTTCCGAAAAATTCCGACGTGACTTTGTTTAGCGAACTTGTGCATTAATGGCACCAGTTCGGCCAGTTTTGCATCGACTTTTTTGCAGTAACGAAACGTTCCGAAAAACCCCAAAACATGAGTTTTGGGTCCAACGGAGTGGATCGGGTGCGTTCGTGGCGAAAAATTCCGACGTGACTTTGTTTAGCGAACATGTGCGTTAATGGCACCAGTTTTGCATCGACTTTTGTGCAGTAACGAAACGGTCCGAAACGCCCCAAAACATGAGTTTTGGGTCCAATGGAGTTGATCGGGTGCGTTCGTTGCGAAAAATCCGGACGCAACTTTGTTTAGCGAACTTGTGCGTCAATGGTACCAGTTCGGCAGATTTTGCATCGACTTTCGTGCACTAACGAAATGGTCCGAAACGTCCCAAAACATGAGTTTTGGGTCCTTTGGAGTGGATCGGGTGCTTTCTTTGCGAAAAATTCCGACGCGACTTTGTTTAGCGAACTTGTGCGTTAATGGCACCAGTTCGGCCAGTTTTGCATCGACTTTTTTGCAGTAACGAAATGGTCTGAAACGCCCCAAAACATGAGTTTTGGGTCCAATGCAGTGGATCGGGTGCGTTCGTTGCGAAAAATTCCGACGCGACTTTGTTTAGCGAACTTGTGCCTTAATAGAAACAGTTCGGCCGGTTTTGCATCGTCTTCCGTGCAGTAACGAAATGGTCCGAAACATCTCAAAACATGAGTTTTGGGTCCCTTGGAGTGGATCGGGTGCGTTCGTTGCGAAAAATCCCGACGCGACTTTGTTTAGCGAACTTGTGCGTTAATGATACCAGTTCGGCCAGTTTTGCATCGACTTTTGTGCAGTAACGAAATGGTCCGAAATATCCCAAAACATGAGTTTTGGGTCCAATGGAGTGGATCGGGTGCGTCCGATGCGAAAAATTCGAACACGACTTTGTTTAGCGAACTTGTGCAGTAACAAAATGATCCGAAACATCCCAAAACATGAGTTTCGGTCCAATGGAGTGGATCGGGTGCGCTTGTTGCGAAAAATTCCGACGCGACTTTATTTAGCGAACTTGTGCGTTAATGGCACCAGTTCGGCCAGTTTTGCATCGACTTTTGTGCAGTAACGAAACGGTCCGAAACGTCGCATAACATGAGTTTTGGGTCCAATGGAGTGGATCGGGTGCGTTCGTTGCGAAAAATTCCGACGCGACTTTGTTTAGCGAACTTGTGCGTTAATGGCACCAGTTCGGCCAGTTTTGCATCGACTTTTCTGCAGTAATGAAACTGTCCGAAATGCCCCAAAACATGAGTTTTGGATCCAATGGTGTGGATAGGGTGCGTTCGTTGCGAAAAATTCGGACGCGACTTTGTTTAGCGAACTTGTGCGTTAATGGCACGAGTTCGGCAAGTTTTGCATCGACTTTTCTGCAGTAATGAAACGGTCCGAAACATCCCAAAACATGAGTTATGGGTCCAATGGAGTGGATCGGGTGCGTTCGTTGCGAAAAATTCGGACGCGACTTTGTTTAGCGAACTTATGTGTTAATGGCTCCAGTTCGGCAAGTTTTGCATCGACTTTTGTGCACTAACTAAACAGTCCGCAACGCCCCAAAATATGAGTTTTGGGTCCAATGGAGTGGATCGGGTGCGTTCGTTGCGAAAAATTCCGACGCGACTTTGTTTAGCGAACTTGTGCGTTAATGGCACCAGTTCGGCCATTTTTGCATCGACTTTTGTGCATTAATGAAACGGTCCGACACGCCCCAAAACATGAGTTTTGGGTCCAATGGAGTGGATCGGGTGCGTTCGCTGCGAAAAATTCGGACGCGACTTTGTTTAGCGAACTTGTGCGTTAATGGCACCAGTTCGGCCAGTTTTGCATCGACTTTTCTATAGTAACGAAATGGTCCGTAACGGCTCAAAACATGAGTTATGGGTCCAATGGAGTGGATCGGGTGCGTTCGTTGCGAAAAATTCGGACGCGACTTTGTTTAGCGAACTTGTGCGTTAATGGCACCAGTTCGGCCAGTTTTGCATCGACTTTTGTGCAGTAACCAAACGGTCCGAAACGCCCCAAAACATGAGTTTTGGTTCCAATGGAGTGGATCGGGTGCGTTCATAGCGAAAAATTCCGACGCGACTTTGTTTTACGAACTTGTGCGTTAATGGCACCAGTTCGACCAGTTTTGCATCGAATTTTGTGCAGTAACGAAACGGTCCAAAACGCCCAAAAACATGAGTTTTGGGTCCAATGGAGTGGATCGGGTGCGTTCGTTGCGAAAAATCCCGACGCGACTTTTTTTAGCGAACTTGGGCGTTAATGGTACCAGTTCGGCCAGTTTTGCATCGACTTTCGTGCAGTAACGAAATGGTCCGAAACGTCCCAAAACATGAGTTTTGGGTCCAATGTAGTGGATCAGGTGCGTTCGTTGCGAAAAATTCCGACGCGACTTTGTTTAGCGAACATGTGTGTTAAAGGCACTAGTTCGGCAAGTTGTTCATCGACTTTTCTGCAGTAACGAAATGGTCCAAAACGTCCCAAAACATGAGTTATGGGTCCAATGGAGTGGATCGGGTGCATTCGTTGGGAAAAATTCGGACGCTGCTTTGTTTAGCGAACTTGTGCGTTAATGGCACCAGTTCGGCGAGTTTTGCATCAACTTTTGTGCAGTAACGAAACGGTCCGAAACGCCCCAAAATATGAGTTTTGGGTCCAATGGAGTGGATCGGGTGCGTTCGTTGCCAAAAATTCCGATGCTACTTTGTTTAGCGAACTTGTGCGTTAATGCACCAGTTCGGCCATTTTTGCATCGACTTTTCTGCAATAACGAAACTGTCCGAAATGCCCCAAAACATGAGTTTTGGATCCAATGGAGTGGATAGGGTGCGTTCGTTGCGAAAAATTCGGACGCGACTTTGTTTAGCGAACTTGTGCGTTAATGGCACGAGTTCGGCAAGTTTTGCATCGACTTTTCTGCAGTAACGAAACGGTCCGAAACGTCCCAAAACATGAGTTATGGGTCCAATGGAGTGGATCGGGTGCGTTCGTTGCGAAAAATTCAGACGCGACTTTGTTTAGCGAACTTATGCGTTAATGGCTCCAGTTCGGCCAGTTTTGCATCGACTTTTGTGCAGTAACTAAACGGTCCGAAACGCCCCAAAATATGAGTTTTGGGTCCAATGGAGTGGATCGGGTGCGTTCGTTGCGAAAAATTCGGACGCGACTTTGTTTAGCGAACTTGTGCGTTAATGGCACCAGTTCGGCCAGTTTTGCATCGACTTTTCTGTAGTAACGAAATGGTCCGAAACGGCTCAAAACATGAGTTATGGGTTCAATGGAGTGGATCGGGTGCGTTCGTTGCGAAAAATTCGGACGCGACTTTGTTTAGCGAACTTGTGCGTTAATGGCACCAGTTCGGCCAGTTTTGCATCGACTTTTGTGTAGTAACCAAACGGTCCGAAACGCCCCAATACATGAGTTTTGGTTCCAATGGAGTGGATCGGGTGCGTTCATTGCGAAAAATTCCGACGCGACTTTGTTTCACGAACTTGTGCGTTAATGGCACCAGTTCGACCAATTTTGCATCGAATTTTGTGCAGTAACGAAACGGTCCAAAACGCCCCAAAACATGAGTTTTGGGTCCAATGGAGTGGATCGGGTGCGTTCGTTGCGAAAAATCCCGATGCGACTTTGTTTAGCGAACTTGGGCGTTAATGGTACCAGTTCGGCCAGTTTTGCATCGACTTTCGTGGAGTAACGAAATGGTCCGAAACGTCCCAAAACATGAGTTTTGGGTCCAATGGAGTGGATCAGGTGCGTTCATTGCGAAAAATTCCGACGCGACTTTGTTTAGCGAACATGTGCGTTAATGGCACCAGTTCGGCCAGTTTTGCATCGACTTTTGTGCAGTAACGGAACGGTCCGAAATGCCCCAAAACATGAGTTTTGGGTCCAATGGAGTTGATCGGGTGCGTTCGTTGCGAAAAATCCTGATGCAACTTTGTTTAGCGATCTTGTGCGTTAATGGTACCAGTTCGGCCAGTTTTGCATCGACTTTCGTGCACTAACGAAATGGTCCGAAACGTCCAGAAACATGAGTTTTGGGTCCATTGGAGTGGATCGGGTGATTTCGTTACGAAAAATTCCGACGCGACTTTGTTTAGCGAACTTGTGCGTTAATGGCACCAGTTCGGCCAGTTTTGCATCGACATTTGTGCAGTAACGAAACGATCCGAAACGCCCCAAAACATGGGTTTTGGTTCCAATGGAGTGGATCGAATGCGTTCGTTGCGAAAAATTCCGACGGGACTTTGTTTAGCGAACTTGTGCCTTAATGGCACCAGTTCGGCCGGTTTTGCATCGACTTCCGTGCAGTAACGGAATGGTTCGAAACATCCGAAAACATGAGTTTTGGGTCCAATGGAGTGGATCGGGTGCGTTCGTTGCGAAAAATCCCGACGCGACTTTGTTTAGCGAACTTGGGTGTTAATGGTACCAGTTCGGCCAGTTTTGCATCGACTTTCGTGCAGTAACGAAATGGTACGAAACATACCAAAACATGAGTTTTTGGTCCAATTGAGTGGATTGGGTGCGTTCGTTGCCAAAAATTCCGAACTGACTTTGTTTAGCGAACTTGTCAGTTAATGGCACCAGTTCGGCCAGTTTTGCATCGACTTTTGTGCAGTAACGAAATGGTCCGAAATGCCCCATAACATGAGTTTTGGGTCCAATGGAGTCAATCGGGTGCGTTCGTTGCGAAAAATACGGACGCGACTTTGTTTAGCGAACTTGTGCGTTAAAGGCACTAGTTCGGCAAGTTGTTCATCGACTTTTCTGCAGTAACGAAATGGTCCAAAACGTCCCAAAACATGAGTTATGGGTCCAAAGGAGTGGATCGGGTGCGTTCGTTGGGAAAAATTCGGACGCGACTTTGTTTAGCGAACTTGTGCGTTAATGGCACCAGTTCGGCCAGTTTTGCATCGACTTTTGTGCCGTAACGAAACGGTCCGAAACGCCCCAAAATATGAGTTTTGGGTCCAATGGAGTGGATTGGGTGCGTTCGTTGCCAAAAATTCCGACGCGACTTTGTTTAGCGAACTTGTGCGTTAATGCACCAGTTCGGCCATTTTTGCATCGACTTTTCTGCAGTAACGAAACTGTCCGAAATGCCCCAAAACATGAGTTTTGGATCCAATGGAGTGGATAGGGTGCGTTCGTTGCGAAAAATTCGGACGCGACTTTGTTTAGCAAACTTGTGCGTTAATGGCACGAGTTCGGCAAGTTTTGCATCGACTTTTCTGCAGTAACGAAACGGTCCGAAACGTCCTAAAACAGGAGTTATGGGTCCAATGGAGTGGATCGGGTGCTTTCGTTGCGAAAAATTCGGACGCGACTTTGTTTAGCGAACTTATGCGTTAATGGCTCCAGTTCGGCCAGTTTTGCATCGACTTTTGTGCAGTAACTAAACGGTCCGAAACGCCCCAAAATATGAGTTTTGGGTCCAATAGAGTGGATCGGGTGCGTTCGTTGCGAAAAATTCGGACGCGACTTTGTTTAGCGAACTTGTGCGTTAATGGCACCAGTTCGGCCAGTTTTGCATCGACTTTTCTGTAGTAACGAAATGGTCCGAAACGGCTCAAAACATGATTTTTGGTTCCAATGGAGTGGATCGGGTGCGTTCGTTGCGAAAAATTCCGACGCGACTTTGTTTAGCGAACTTTTGCGTTAATGGCACCAGTTCGGCCAGTTTTGCATCGACTTTTGTGCATTAACCAAACGTTCCGAAACGCCCCAAAACATAAGTTTTGGGTCCAATGGAGTGGATCGGGTGCGTTCGTTCCGAAAAATTCCGACGTGACTTTGTTTAGCGAACTTGTGCATTAATGGCACCAGTTCGGCCAGTTTTGCATCGACTTTTTTGCAGTAACGAAACGTTCCGAAAAACCCCAAAACATGAGTTTTGGGTCCAACGGAGTGGATCGGGTGCGTTCGTGGCGAAAAATTCCGACGTGACTTTGTTTAGCGAACATGTGCGTTAATGGCACCAGTTTTGCATCGACTTTTGTGCAGTAACGAAACGGTCCGAAACGCCCCAAAACATGAGTTTTGGGTCCAATGGAGTTGATCGGGTGCGTTCGTTGCGAAAAATCCGGACTCAACTTTGTTTAGCGAACTTGTGCGTCAATGGTACCAGTTCGGCAGATTTTGCATCGACTTTCGTGCACTAACGAAATGGTCCGAAACGTCCCAAAACATGAGTTTTGGGTCCTTTGGAGTGGATCGGGTGCTTTCTTTGCGAAAAATTCCGACGCGACTTTGTTTAGCGAACTTGTGCGTTAATGGCACCAGTTCAGCCAGTTTTGCATCGACTTTTTTGCAGTAACGAAATGGTCTGAAACGCCCCAAAACATGAGTTTTGGGTCCAATGCAGTGGATCGGGTGCGTTCGTTGCGAAAAATTCCGACGCGACTTTGTTTAGCGAACTTGTGCCTTAATAGAAACAGTTCGGCCGGTTTTGCATCGTCTTCCGTGCAGTAACGAAATGGTCCGAAACATCTCAAAACATGAGTTTTGGGTCCCTTGGAGTGGATCGGGTGCGTTCGTTGCGAAAAATCCCGACGCGACTTTGTTTAGCGAACTTGTGCGTTAATGATACCAGTTCGGCCAGTTTTGCATCGACTTTTGTGCAGTAACGAAATGGTCCGAAATATCCCAAAACATGAGTTTTGGGTCCAATGGAGTGGATCGGGTGCGTCCGATGCGAAAAATTCGAACACGACTTTGTTTAGCGAACTTGTGCAGTAACAAAATGATCCGAAACATCCCAAAACATGAGTTTCGGTCCAATGGAGTGGATCGGGTGCGCTTGTTGCGAAAAATTCCGACGCGACTTTGTTTAGCGAACTTGTGCGTTAATGGCACCAGTTCGGCTAGTTTTGCATCGACTTTTGTGCAGTAACGAAACGGTCCGAAACGTCGCATAACATGAGTTTTGGGTCCAATGGAGTGGATCGGGTGCGTTCGTTGCGAAAAATCCCGACGCGACTTTGTTTAGCGAACTTGTGTGTTAATGGTACCAGTTCGGCCAGTTTTGCATCGACTTTCGTGCAGTAACGAAATGGTCCGAAACATACCAAAACATGAGTTTTTGGTCCAATTGAGTGGATCGGGTGCGCTCGTTGCCAAAAATTCCGAAGTGACTTTGTTTAGCGAACTTGTGAGTTAATGGCACCAGTTCGGCCAGTTTTGCATCGACTTTTGTGCAGTAACGAAACGGTCCGAAATGCCCCATAACATGAGTTTTGGGTCCAATGGAATCAATCGGGTGCATTCGTTGCGAAAAATACGGACGCGACTTTGTTTAGCGAACTTGTGCGTTAAAGGCACTAGTTCGGCAAGTTGTTCATCGACTTTTCTGCAGTAACGAAATGGTCCAAAACGTCCCAAAACATGAGTTATGGGTCCAACGGAGTGGATCGGGTGCGTTCGTTGGGAAAAATTCGGATGCGACTTTGTTTAGCGAACTTGTGCGTTAATGGCACCAGTTCGGCCAGTTTTGCATCGACTTTTGTGCAGTAACGAAACGGTCCGAAACGCCCCAAAATATGAGTTTTGGGTCCAATGGAGTGGATCGGGTGCGTTCGTTGCCAAAAATTCCGACGCGACTTTGTTTAGCGAACTTGTGCGTTAATGCACCAGTTCGGCCATTTTTGCATCGACTTTTCTGCAGTAACGAAACTGTCCGAAATGCCCCAAAACATGAGTTTTGGATCCAATGGAGTGGATAGGGTGCGTTCGTTGCGGAAAATTCGGACGCGACTTTGTTTAGCGAACTTGTGCGTTAATGGCACGAGTTCGGCAAGTTTTGCATCGACTTTTCTGCAGTAACGAAACGGTCCAAAACGTCCCAAAACATGAGTTATGGGTCCAATGGAGTGGATCGGGTGCGTTCGTTGCGAAAAATTCGGACGCGACTTTGTTTAGCGAACTTATGCGTTAATGGCTCCAGTTCGGCCAGTTTTGCATCGACTTTTGTGCAGTAACTAAACGGTTCGAAACGCCCCAAAATATGAGTTTTGGGTCCAATGGAAAATTCGGACGCGACTTTGTTTAGCGAACTTGTGTGTTAATGGCACCAGTTCGGCCAGTTTTGCATCGACTTTTGTGCAGTAATCAAACGGTCCGAAACGCCCCAATACATGAGTTTTGGTTCCAATGGAGTGGATCGGGTGCGTTCATTGCGAAAAATTCCGACGCGACTTTGTTTCACGAACTTGTGCGTTAAAGGCACCAGTTCGACCAGTTTTGCATCGAATTTGGTGCAGTAACGAAACGGTCCAAAACGCCCCAAAACATGAGTTTTGGGTCCAATGGAGTGGATCGGGTGCGTTCGTTGCGAAAAATCCCGACGCGACTTTGTTTAGCGAACTTGGGCGTTAATGGTACCAGTTCGGCCAGTTTTGCATCGACTTTTGTGCAGTAACGAAATGGTCCGAAACGTCCCAAAACATGAGTTTTGGGTCCAATGTAGTGGTTCTGGTGCGTTCGTTGCGAAAAATTCCGACGCGACTTTGTTTAGCGAACATGTGCGTTAATGGCACCAGTTCGGCCAGTTTTGCATCGACTTTTATGCAGTAACGGAACGGTCCGAAATGCCCCAAAATATGAGTTTTGGGTCCAATGGAGTTGATCGGGTGCGTTCGTTGCGAAAAATCCTGATGCAACTTTGTTTAGCGAACTTGTGCGTTAATGGTACCAGTTCGGCCAGTTTTGCATCGACTTTCGTGCACTAACGAAATGGTCCGAAACGTCCAGAAACATGAGTTTTGGGTCCATTGGAGTGGATCGGGTGATTTCGTTGCGAAAAATTCGGACGCGACTTTGTTTAGCGAACTTGTGCGTTAATGGCACCAGTTCGGCCAGTTTTGCATCGACATTTGTGCAGTAACGAAACGATCCGAAACGCCCCAAAACATGGGTTTTGGTTCCAATGGAGTGGATCGGATGCGTTCGTTGCGAAAAATTCCGACGGGACTTTGTTTAGCGAACTTGTGCCTTAATGGCACCAGTTCGGCCGGTTTTGCATCGACTTCCGTGCAGTAACGAAATGGTCCGAAACGTCCGAAAACATGAGTTTTGGGTCCAATGAAGTGGATCGGGTGCGTTCGTTGCGAAAAATCCCGACGCGACTTTGTTTAGCGAACTTGTGTGTTAATGGTACCAGTTCGGCCAGTTTTGCATCGACTTTCGTGCAGTAACGAAATGGTCCGAAACATACCAAAACATGAGTTTTTGGTCGAATTGAGTGGATCGGGTGCGTTCGTTGCCAAAAATTCCGAAGTGACTTTGTTTAGCGAAATTGTGAGTTAATGGCACCAGTTCGGCCAGTTTTGCATCGACTTTTGTGCAGTAACGAAACGGTCCGAAATGCCCCATAACATGAGTTTTGGGTCCAATGGAATCAATCGGGTGCATTCGTTGCGAAAAATACGGACGCGACTTTGTTTAGCGAACTTGTGCGTTAAAGGCACTAGTTCGGCAATTTGTTCATCGACTTTTCTGCAGTAACGAAATGGTCCAAAACGTCCCAAAACATGAGTTATGGGTCCAACGGAGTGGATCGGGTGCGTTCCTTGGGAAAAATTCGGATGCGACTTTGTTTAGCGAACTTGTGTGTTAATGGCACCAGTTCGGCCAGTTTTGCATCGACTTTTGTGCAGTAACGAAACGGTCCGAAACGCCCCAAAATATGAGTTTTGGGTCCAATGGAGTGGATCGGGTGCGTTCGTTGCCAAAAATTCCGACGCGACTTTGTTTAGCGAACTTGTGCGTTAATGCACCAGTTCGGCCATTTTTGCATCGACTTTTCTGCAGTAACGAAACTGTCCGAAATGCCCCAAAACATGAGTTTTGGATCCAATGGAGTGGATAGGGTGCGTTCGTTGCGAAAAATTCGGACGCGACTTTGTTTAGCGAACTTGTGCGTTAATGGCACGAGTTCGGCAAGTTTTGCATCGACTTTTCTGCAGTAACGAAACGGTCCGAAACGTCCCAAAACATGAGTTATGGGTCCAATGGAGTGGATCGGGTGCGTTCGTTGCGAAAAATTCGGACGCGACTTTGTTTAGCGAACTTATGCGTTAATGGCTCCAGTTCGGCCAGTTTTGCATCGACTTTTGTGCAGTAACTAAACGGTTCGAAACGCCCCAAAATATGAGTTTTGGGTCCAATGGAGTGGATCGGGTGCGTTCGTTGCGAAAAATTCGGACGCGACTTTGTTTAGCGAACTTGTGCGTTAATGGCACCAGTTCGGCTAGTTTTGCATCGACTTTTCTGTAGTAACGAAATGGTCCGAAACGGCTCAAAACATGAGTTATGGGTTCAATGGAGTGGATCGGGTGCGTTCGTTGCGAAAAATTCGGACGCGACTTTGTTTAGCGAACTTGTGCGTTAATGGCACCAGTTCGGCCAGTTTTGCATCGACTTTTGTGCAGTAACCAAACGGTCCGAAACACCCCAATACATGAGTTTTGGTTCCAATGGAGTGGATCGGGTGCGTTCATTGCGAAAAATTCCGACGCGACTTTGTTTCACGAACTTGTGCGTTAATGGCACCAGTTCGACCAGTTTTGCATCGAATTTTGTGCGGTAACGAAACGGTCCAAAACGCCCCAAAACATGAGTTTTGGGTCCAATGGAGTGGATCGGGTGCGTTCGTTGCGAAAAATCCCGACGCGACTTTGTTTAGCGAACTTGGGCGTTAATGGTACCAGTTCGGCCAGTTTTGCATCGACTTTCGTGCAGTAACGAAATGGTCCGAAACGTCCCAAAACATGAGTTTTGGGTCCAATGTAGTGGATCAGGTGCGTTCGTTGCGAAAAATTTCGACGCGACTTTGTTTAGCGAACATGTGCGTTAATGGCACCAGTTCGGCCAGTTTTGCATCGACTTTTATGCAGTAACGGAACGGTCCGAAATGCCCCAAAATATGAGTTTTGGGTCCAATGGAGTTGATCGGGTGCGTTCGTTGCGAAAAATCCTGATGCAACTTTGTTTAGCGAACTTGTGCGTTAAAGGTACCAGTTCGGCCAGTTTTGCATCGACTTTCGTGCACTAACGAAATGGTCCGAAACGTCCAGAAACATGAGTTTTGGGTCCATTGGAGTGGATCGGGTGATTTCGTTGCGAAAAATTCCGACGCGACTTTGTTTAGCGAACTTGTGCGTTAATGGCACCAGTTCGGCCAGTTTTGCATCGACATTTGTGCAGTAACGAAACGATCCGAAACGCCCCAAAACATGGGTTTTGGTTCCAATGGAGTGGATCGGATGCGTTCGTTGCGAAAAATTCCGACGGGACTTTGTTTAGCGAACTTGTGCCTTAATGGCACCAGTTCGGCCGGTTTTGCATCGACTTCCGTGCAGTAACGAAATGGTCCGAAACGTCCGAAAACATGAGTTTTGGGTCCAATGAAGTGGATCGGGTGCGTTCGTTGCGAAAAATCCCGACGCGACTTTGTTTAGCGAACTTGTGTGTTAATGGTACCAGTTCGGCCAGTTTTGCATCGACTTTCGTGCAGTAACGAAATGGTCCGAAACATACCAAAACATGAGTTTTTGGTCCAATTGAGTGGATCGGGTGCGTTCGTTGCCAAAAATTCCGAAGTGACTTTGTTTAGCGAACTTGTGAGTTAATGGCACCAGTTCGGCCAGTTTTGCATCGACTTTTGTGCAGTAACGAAACGGTCCGAAATGCCCCATAACATGAGTTTTGGGTCCAATGGAATCAATCGGGTGTATTCGTTGCGAAAAATACGCGACTTTGTTTAGCGAACTTGTGCGTTAAAGGCACTAGTTCGGCAAGTTGTTCATCGACTTTTCTGCAGTAACGAAATGGTCCAAAACGTCCCAAAACATGAGTTATGGGTCCAATGGAGTGGATCGGGTGCGTTCGTTGGGAAAAATTCGGATGCGACTTTGTTTAGCGAACTTGTGCGTTAATGGCACCAGTTCGGCCAGTTTTGCATCGACTTTTGTGCAGTAATGAAACGGTCCGAAACGCCCCAAAATATGAGTTTTGGGTCCAATGGAGTGGATCGGGTGCGTTCGTTGCCAAAAATTCCGACGCGACTTTGTTTAGCGAACTTGTGCGTTAATGCACCAGTTCGGCCATTTTTGCATCGACTTTTCTGCAGTAACGAAACTGTCCGAAATGCCCCAAAACATGAGTTTTGGATCCAATGGAGTGGATAGGGTGCGTTCGTTGCGAAAAATTCGGACGCGACTTTGTTTAGCGAACTTGTGCGTTAATGGCACGAGTTCGGCAAGTTTTGCATCGACTTTTCTGCAGTAACGAAACGGTCCGAAACGTCCCAAAACATGAGTTATGGGTCCAATGGAGTGGATCGGGTGCGTTCGTTGCGAAAAATTTGGACGCGACTTTGTTTAGCGAACTTATGCGTTAATGGCTCCAGTTCGGCCAGTTTTGCATCGACTTTTGTGCAGTAACTAAACGGTTCGAAACGCCCCAAAATATGAGTTTTGGGTCCAGTGGAAAATTCGGACGCGACTTTGTTTAGCGAACTTGTGCGTTAGTGGCACCAGTTCGGCCAGTTTTGCATCGACTTTTGTGCAGTAACCAAACGGTCCGAAACGCCCCAATACATGAGTTTTGGTTCCAATGGAGTGGATCGGGTGCGTTCATTGCGAAAAATTCCGACGCGACTTTGTTTCACGAACTTGTGCGTTAATGGCACCAGTTCGACCAGTTTTGCATCGAATTTTGTGCAGTAACGAAACGGTCCAAAACGCCCCAAAACATGAGTTTTGGGTCCAATGGAGTGGATCGGGTGCGTTCGTTGCGAAAAATCCCGACGCGACTTTGTTTAGCGAACTTGGGCGTTAATGGTACCAATTCGGCCAGTTTTGCATCGACTTTTGTGCAGTAACGAAATGGTCCGAAACGTCCCAAAACATGAGTTTTGGGTCCAATGTAGTGGATCTGGTGCGTTCGTTGCGAAAAATTCCGACGCGACTTTGTTTAGCGAACATGTGCGTTAATGGCACCAGTTCGGCCAGTTTTGCATCGACTTTTATGCAGTAACGGAACGGTCCGAAATGCCCCAAAATATGAGTTTTGGGTCCAATGGAGTTGATCAGGTGCGTTCGTTGCGAAAAATCCTGATGCAACTTTGTTTAGCGAACTTGTGCGTTAATGGTACCAGTTCGGCCAGTTTTGCATCGACTTTCGTGCACTAACGAAATGGTCCGAAACGTCTAGAAACATGAGTTTTGGGTCCATTGGAGTGGGTCGGGTGATTTCGTTGCGAAAAATTCGGACGCGACTTTGTTTAGCGAACTTGTGCGTTAATGGCACCAGTTCGGCCAGTTTTGCATCGACATTTGTGCAGTAACGAAACGATCCGAAACGCCCCAAAACATGGGTTTTGGTTCCAATGGAGTGGATCGGATGCGTTCGTTGCGAAAAATTCCGACGGGACTTTGTTTAGCGAACTTGTGCCTTAATGGCACCAGTTCGGCCGGTTTTGCATCGACTTTCGTGCAGTAACGAAATGGTCCGAAACGTCCGAAAACATGAGTTTTGGGTCCAATGAAGTGGATCGGGTGCGTTCGTTGCGAAAAATCCCGACGCGACTTTGTTTAGCGAACTTGTGTGTTAATGGTACCAGTTCGGCCAGTTTTGCATCGACTTTCGTGCAGTAACGAAATGGTCCGAAACATACCAAAACATGAGTTTTTGGTCCAATTGAGTGGATCGGGTGCGTTCGTTGCCAAAAATTCCGAAGTGACTTTGTTTAGCGAACTTGTGAGTTAATGGCACCAGTTCGGCCAGTTTTGCATCGACTTTTGTGCAGTAACGAAACGGTCCGAAATGCCCCATAACATGAGTTTTGGGTCCAATGGAATCAATCGGGTGCATTCGTTGCGAAAAATACGGACGCGACTTTGTTTAGCGAACTTGTGCGTTAAAGGCACTAGTTCGGCAAGTTGTTCATCGACTTTTCTGCAGTAACGAAATGGTCCAAAACGTCCCAAAACATGAGTCATGGGTCCAACGGAGTGGATCGGGTGCGTTCGTTGGGAAAAATTCGGATGCGACTTTGTTTAGCGAACTTGTGCGTTAATGGCACCAGTTCGGCCAGTTTTGCATCGACTTTTGTGCAGTAACGAAACGGTCCGAAACGCCCCAAAATATGAGTTTTGGGTCCAATGGAGTGGATCGGGTGCGTTCGTTGCCAAAAATTCCGACGCGACTTTGTTTAGCGAACTTGTGCGTTAATGCACCAGTTCGGCCATTTTTGCATCGACTTTTCTGCAGTAACGAAACTGTCCGAAATGCCCCAAAACATGAGTTTTGGATCCAATGGAGTGGATAGGGTGCGTTCGTTGCGAAAAATTCGGACGCGACTTTGTTTAGCGAACTTGTGCGTTAATGGCACGAGTTCGGCAAGTTTTGCATCGACTTTTCTGCAGTAACGAAACGGTCCGAAACGTCCCAAAACATGAGTTATGGGTCCAACGGAGTGGATCGGGTGCGTTCGTTGCGAAAAATTCGGACGCGACTTTGTTTAGCGAACTTATGCGTTAATGGCTCCAGTTCGGCCAGTTTTGCATCGACTTTTGTGCAGTAACTAAACGGTTTGAAACGCCCCAAAATATGAGTTTTGGGTCCAATGGAGTGGATCGGGTGCGTTCGTTGCGAAAAATTCGGACGCGACTTTGTTTAGCGAACTTGTGCGTTAATGGCACCAGTTCGGCCAGTTTTGCATCGACTTTTCTGTAGTAACGAAATGGTCCGAAACGGCTCAAAACATGAGTTATGGGTTCAATGGAGTGGATCGGGTGCGTTCGTTGCGAAAAATTCGGACGCGACTTTGTTTAGCGAACTTGTGCGTTAATGGCACCAGTTCGGCCAGTTTTGCATCGACTTTTGTGCAGTAACCAAACGGTCCAAAACGCCCCAAAACATGAGTTTTGGGTCCAATGGAGTGGATCGGGTGCGTTCATTGCGAAAAATTCCGACGCGACTTTGTTTCACGAACTTGTGCGTTAATGGCACCAGTTCGACTAGTTTTGCATCGAATTTTGTGCAGTAACGAAACGGTCCAAAACGCCCCAAAACATGAGTTTTGGGTCCAATGGAGTGGATCGGGTGCGTTCGTTGCGAAAAATCCCGACGCGACTTTGTTTAGCGAACTTGGGCGTTAATGGTACCAGTTCGGCCAGTTTTGCATCGACTTTCGTGCAGTAACGAAATGGTCCGAAACGTCCCAAAACATGAGTTTTGGGTCCAATGTAGTGGATCAGGTGCGTTCGTTGCGAAAAATTCCGACGCGACTTTGTTTAGCGAACATGTGCGTTAATGGCACCAGTTCGGCCAGTTTTGCATCGACTTTTATGCAGTAACGGAACGGTCCGAAATGCCCCAAAATATGAGTTTTGGGTCCAATGGAGTTGATCGGGTGCGTTCGTTGCGAAAAATCCTGATGCAACTTTGTTTAGCGAACTTGTGCGTTAATGGTACCAGTTCGGCCAGTTTTGCATCGACTTTCGTGCACTAACAAAATGGTCCGAAACGTCCAGAAACCTGAGTTTTGGGTCCATTGGAGTGGATCGGGTGATTTCGTTGCGAAAAATTCCGACGCGACTTTGTTTAGCGAACTTGTGCGTTAATGGCACCAGTTCGGCCAGTTTTGCATCGACATTTGTGCAGTAACGAAACGATCCGAAACGCCCCAAAACATGGGTTTTGGTTCCAATGGAGTGGATCGAATGCGTTCGTTGCGAAAAATTCCGACGGGACTTTGTTTAGCGAACTTGTGCCTTAATGGCACCAGTTCGGCCGGTTTTGCATCGACTTCCGTGCAGCAACGAAATGGTCCGAAACATCCGAAAACATGAGTTTTGGGTCCAATGGAGTGGATCGGGTGCGTTCGTTGCGAAAAATCCCGACGCGACTTTGTTTACCGAACTTGTGTGTTAATGGTACCAGTTCGGCCAGTTTTGCATCGACTTTCGTGCAGTAACGAAATGGTCCGAAACATACCAAAATATGAGTTTTTGGTCCAATTGAGTGGATCGGGTGCGTTCGTTGCCAAAAATTCCGAAGTGACTTTGTTTAGCGAACTTGTGCGTCAATGGCACCAGTTCGGCCAGTTTTGCATCGACTTTTGTGCAGTAACCAAACGGTCCGAAACACCCCAAAACATGAGTTTTGGTTCCAATGGAGTGGATCGGGTGCGTTCATTGTGAAAAATTCCGACGCGACTTTGTTTCACGAACTTGTGCGTTAATGGCACCAGTTCGGCCAATTTTGCATCGAATTTTGTGCAGTAACGAAACGGTCCAAAACGCCCCAAAACATGAGTTTTGGGTCCAATGGAGTGGATCGGGTGCGTTCGTTGCGAAAAATCCCGACGCGACTTTGTTTAGCGAACTTGGGCGTTAATGGTACCAGTTCGGCCAGTTTTGCATCGACTTTCGTGCAGTAACGAAATGGTCCGAAACGTCCCAAAACATGAGTTTTGGGTCCAATGTAGTGGATCAGGTGCGTTCGTTGCGAAAAATTCCGACGCGACTTTGTTTAGCGAACATGTGCGTTAATGGCACCAGTTCGGCCAGTTTTGCATCGACTTTTATGCAGTAACGGAACGGTCCGAAATGCCCCAAAATATGAGTTTTGGGTCCAATGGAGTTGATCAGGTGCGTTCGTTGCGAAAAATCCTGATGCAACTTTGTTTAGCGAACTTGTGCGTTAATGGTACCAGTTCGGCCAGTTTTGCATCGACTTTCGTGCACTAACGAAATGGTCCGAAACGTCCAGAAACATGAGTTTTGGGTCCATTGGAGTGGTTCGGGTGATTTCGTTGCGAAAAATTCGGACGCGACTTTGTTTAGCGAACTTGTGCGTTAATGGCACCAGTTCGGCCAGTTTTGCATCGACATTTGTGCAGTAACGAAACGATCCGAAACGCCCCAAAACATGGGTTTTGGTTCCAATGGAGTGGATCGGATGCGTTCGTTGCGAAAAATTCCGACGGGACTTTGTTTAGCGAACTTGTGCCTTAATGGCACCAGTTCGGCCGGTTTTGCATCGACTTTCGTGCAGTAACGAAATGGTCCGAAACGTCCGAAAACATGAGTTTTGGGTCCAATGAAGTGGATCGGGTGCGTTCGTTGCGAAAAATCCCGACGCGACTTTGTTTAGCGAACTTGTGTGTTAATGGTACCAGTTCGGCCAGTTTTGCATCGACTTTCGTGCAGTAACGAAATGGTCCGAAACATACCAAAACATGAGTTTTTGGTCCAATTGAGTGGATCGGGTGCGTTCGTTGCCAAAAATTCCGAAGTGACTTTGTTTAGCGAACTTGTGAGTTAATGGCACCAGTTCGGCCAGTTTTGCATCGACTTTTGTGCAGTAACGAAACGGTCCGAAATGCCCCATAACATGAGTTTTGGGTCCAATGGAATCAATCGGGTGCATTCGTTGCGAAAAATACGGACGCGACTTTTTTTAGCGAACTTGTGCGTTAAAGGCACTAGTTCGGCAAGTTGTTCATCGACTTTTCTGCAGTAACGAAATGGTCCAAAACGTCCCAAAACATGAGTTATGGGTCCAATGGAGTGGATCGGGTGCGTTCGTTGGGAAAAATTCGGATGCGACTTTGTTTAGCGAACTTGTGCGTTAATGGCACCAGTTCGGCCAGTTTTGCATCGACTTTTGTGCAGTAACGAAACGGTCCGAAACGCCCCAAAATATGAGTTTTGGGTCCAATGGAGTGGATCGGGTGCGTTCGTTGCCAAAAATTCCGACGCGACTTTGTTTAGCGAACTTGTGCGTTAATGCACCAGTTCGGCCATTTTTGCATCGACTTTTCTGCAGTAACGAAACTGTCCGAAATGCCCCAAAACATGAGTTTTGGATCCAATGGAGTGGATAGGGTGCGTTCGTTGCGAAAAATTCGGACGCGACTTTGTTTAGCGAACTTGTGCGTTAATGGCACGAGTTCGGCAAGTTTTGCATCGACTTTTCTGCAGTAACGAAACGGTCCGAAACGTCCCAAAACATGAGTTATGGGTCCAACGGAGTGGATCGGGTGCGTTCGTTGCGAAAAATTCGGACGCGACTTTGTTTAGCGAACTTATGCGTTAATGGCTCCAGTTCGGCCAGTTTTGCATCAACTTTTGTGCAGTAACTAAACGGTTTGAAACGCCCCAAAATATGAGTTTTGGGTCCAATGGAGTGGATCGGGTGCGTTCGTTGCGAAAAATTCGGACGCGACTTTGTTTAGCGAACTTGTGCGTTAATGGCACCAGTTCGGCCAGTTTTGCATCGACTTTTCTGTAGTAACGAAATGGTCCGAAACGGCTCAAAACATGAGTTATGGGTTCAATGGAGTGGATCGGGTGCGTTCGTTGCGAAAAATTTGGACGCGACTTTGTTTAGCGAACTTGTGCGTTAATGGCACCAGTTCGGCCAGTTTTGCATCGACTTTTGTGCAGTAACCAAACGGTCCAAAACGCCCAAAACATGAGTTTTGGGTCCAATGGAGTGGATCGGGTGCGTTCATTGCGAAAAATTCCGACGCGACTTTGTTTCACGAACTTGTGCGTTAATGGCACCAGTTCGACTAGTTTTGCATCGAATTTTGTGCAGTAACGAAACGGTCCAAAACGCCCCAAAACATGAGTTTTGGGTCCAATGGAGTGGATCGGGTGCGTTCGTTGCGAAAAATCCCGACGCGACTTTGTTTAGCGAACTTGGGCGTTAATGGTACCAGTTCGGCCAGTTTTGCATCGACTTTCGTGCAGTAACGAAATGGTCCGAAACGTCCCAAAACATGAGTTTTGGGTCCAATGTAGTGGATCAGGTGCGTTCGTTGCGAAAAATTCCGACGCGACTTTGTTTAGCGAACATGTGCGTTAATGGCACCAGTTCGGCCAGTTTTGCATCGACTTTTATGCAGTAACGGAACGGTCCGAAATGCCCCAAAATATGAGTTTTGGGTCCAATGGAGTTGATCAGGTGCGTTCGTTGCGAAAAATCCTGATGCAACTTTGTTTAGCGAACTTGTGCGTTAATGGTACCAGTTCGGCCAGTTTTGCATCGACTTTCGTGCACTAACGAAATGGTCCGAAACGTCCAGAAACATGAGTTTTGGGTCCATTGGAGTGGATCGGGTGATTTCGTTGCGAAAAATTCGGACGCGACTTTGTTTAGCGAACTTGTGCGTTAATGGCACCAGTTCGGCCAGTTTTGCATCGACATTTGTGCAGTAACGAAACGATCCGAAACGCCCCAAAACATGGGTTTTGGTTCCAATGGAGTGGATCGGATGCGTTCGTTGCGAAAAAATTCCGACGGGACTTTGTTTAGCGAACTTGTGCCTTAATGGCACCAGTTCGGCCGGTTTTGCATCGACTTTCGTGCAGTAACGAAATGGTCCGAAACGTCCGAAAACATGAGTTTTGGGTCCAATGAAGTGGATCGGGTGCGTTCGTTGCGAAAAATCCCGACGCGACTTTGTTTAGCGAACTTGTGTGTTAATGGTACCAGTTCGGCCAGTTTTGCATCGACTTTCGTGCAGTAACGAAATGGTCCGAAACATACCAAAACATGAGTTTTTGGTCCAATTGAGTGGATCGGGTGCGTTCGTTGCCAAAAATTCCGAAGTGACTTTGTTTAGCGAACTTGTGAGTTAATGGCACCAGTTCGGCCAGTTTTGCATCGACTTTTGTGCAGTAACGAAACGGTCCGAAATGCCCCAATAACATGAGTTTTGGGTCCAATGGAATCAATCGGGTGCATTCGTTGCGAAAAATACGGACGCGACTTTTTTTAGCGAACTTGTGCGTTAAAGGCACTAGTTCGGCAAGTTGTTCATCGACTTTTCTGCAGTAACGAAAATGGTCCAAAACGCCCCAAAACATGAGTTATGGGTCCAATGGAGTGGA